>NC_143044.1:53530000-53595000 GCF_057628025.1 Oncorhynchus mykiss | reverse complement strand
AAAGCCTAGTCCTCATTGTGGACAGCCTACTCCTCATTGTGGACAGCCTCCTCCTCATTGTGGACAGCCTCCTCCTCATTGTGGACAGCCTCCTCCTCATTGTGGACAGCCTCCTCCTCATTGTGGACAGCCTCCTCCTCATTGTGGACAGCCTCCTCATTGTGGAAAGCCTCCTCCTCATTGTGGACAGCCTACTCCTCCTCATTGTGGACAGCCTACTCCTCTCATTGTGGACAGCCTACTTCTCCCATTGTGGACAGCCTACTCCTCCCATTGTGGACAGCCTACTCCTCATTGTTGACAGCCTACTCCTCATTGTTGACAGCCTACTCCTCATTGTGGACAGCCTCCTCCTCATTGTGGACAGCCTCCTCCTCATTGTGGAAAGCCTCCTCCTCATTGTGGACAGCCTACTCCTCCTCATTGTGGACAGCCTACTCCTCTCATTGTGGACAGCCTACTTCTCCCATTGTGGACAGCCTACTCATCCCATTGTGGACAGCCTACTCCTCATTGTTGACAGCCTACTCCTCATTGTGGACAGCCTCCTCCTCATTGTGGACAGCCTCCTCCTCATTGTGGACAGCCTCCTCATTGTGGAAAGCCTCCTCCTCATTGTGGACAGCCTACTCCTCCTCATTGTGGACAGCCTACTCCTCTCATTGTGGACAGCCTACTTCTCCCATTGTGGACAGCCTACTCCTCCCATTGTGGACAGCCTACTCCTCATTGTTGACAGCCTACTCCTCATTGTGGACAGCCTCCTCCTCTCATTGTGGACAGCCTACTCCTCATTGTGGACAGCCTCCTCCTCATTGTGGACAGCCTACTCCTCCTCATTGTGGACAGCCTACTCCTCTCATTGTGGACAGCCTACTCCTCATTGTGGACAGCCTACTCCTCTCATTGTTGACAGCCTACTCCTCATTGTGGACAGCCTCCTCCTCATTGTGGACAGCCTACTCCTCATTGTGGACAGCCTACTCCTCTCATTGTGGACAGCCTACTTCTCCCATTGTGGACAGCCTACTCCTCCCATTGTGGACAGCCTACTCCTCATTGTGGACAGCCTACTCCTCATTGTGGACAGCCTCCTCCTCATTGTGGACAGCCTACTCCTCATTGTGGACAGCCTACTCCTCCCATTGTGGACAGCCTACTCCTCATTGTTGACAGCCTACTCCTCATTGTGGACAGCCTCCTCCTCATTGTGGAAAGCCTCCTCCTCATTGTGGACAGCCTACTCATCTCATTGTGGACAGCCTCCTCCTCTCATTGTGGACAGCCTACTCCTCATTGTGGACAGTCTACTCCTCATTGTGGACAGCCTCCTCCTCATTGTGGACAGCCTCCTCCTCATTGTGGACAGCCTACTCCTCATTGTGGACAGTCTACTCCTCTCATTGTGGACAGCCTCCTCCTCATTGTAGACAGTCTACTCCTCATTGTGGACAGCCTCCTCCTCATTGTGGACAGCCTACTCCTCATTGTGGACAGCTTACTCCTCATTGTGGACAGCCTCCTCCTCATTGTGGACAGCCTCCTCCTCATTGTGGACAGCCTACTCCTCATTGTGAACAACCTACTCCTCATTGTGGACAGCCTCCTCCTCATTGTGGACAGCCTACTCCTCTCATTGTGGACAGCCTCCTCCTCATTGTGGACAACCTACTCCTCCTCATTGTGGACAGCCTACTCCTCATTGTGGACAGCCTACTCCTCTCATTGTGGACAGCCTCCTCCTCATTGTGGACAGCCTACTCCTCATTGTGGATAGCCTCTTCCTCATTGTGGACAGCCTCCTCCTCATTGTGGACAGCCTCCTCCTCATTGTGGACAGCCTCCTCCTCATTGTGGAAAGCCTCCTCCTCATTGTGGACAGCCTACTCCTCCTCATTGTGGACAGCCTACTCCTCTCATTGTGGACAGCCTACTTCTCCCATTGTGGACAGCCTACTCCTCCCATTGTGGACAGCCTACTCCTCATTGTGGACAGCCTACTCCTCATTGTGGACAGCCTCCTCCTCATTGTGGACAGCCTACTCCTCATTGTGGACAGCCTACTCCTCTCATTGTGGACAGCCTCCTCCTCTCATTGTGGACAGCCTCCTCCTCATTGTGGACAGCCTCCTCCTCTCATTGTGGACAGCCTACTCCTCATTGTGGACAGCCTACTCCTCCCATTGTGGACAGCATACTCCTCATTGTGGACAGCCTACTCCTCATTGTGGACAGCCTCCTCCTCATTGTGGACAGCCTCCTCCTCATTGTGGACAGCCTCCTCCTCATTGTGGACAGTCTATTCCTCTCATTGTGGACAGCCTACTCCTCTCATTGTGGACAGCCTACTCCTCATTGTGGACAGCCTACTCCTCATTGTGGACAGCCTACTCCTCATTGTGGACAGCCTACTCCTCATTGTGGACAGCCTACTCCTCATTGTGGACAGCCTACTCCAGCCCACTCTAGGTAGGAGAATAAACTGACATTACTAAGGACCGTTACCAGGTAGGAGGATAAACTGACATTACTAAGGATCGTTACCAAGGAGGGAGAATGAGATGTTAAGTTATTGTCATGGACCGGCGGTTGCCTGGGCTTGGTTCCAACAATTGCGTCATGAGACAACAAACCCGTCAGAATAACAGGTCTACTGTTATTAATGATCGAACCTTAAAGCCGTGGTTCACTACAGACTCTGCAAAACAACATGTTGAAGCAGGCTAACAGAAAGGTACTCACTGAGGAATCTACCTCACCTCTCTCCTAGGCCTCAAGTAACCCAGGAAACGTAGCTCGATTCTAAAGTAGAAACTGTCATGAAAATGACAGATCTACCTAATCTGTTTCTGGTTGCTGTTAAACAAGTAGGATAATGTCAGAATGCAATGTAAAAAAACTGACAGACTTCTCTCTTTCATGGTCATGGGAATGAGTGTATATTATGAATTTCCATTCCTGCCTACGGACCAGGTACCTCTTTTAGCCATTTCACCTCTCAGCCTGAGACGGACCAGGTATCTCTTTTAGCCCTTTCATCTCTCAGCCTGAGACGGACCAGGTACCTCTTTTAGCCCTTTCATCTCTCAGCCTGAGACGGACCAGGTACCTCTTTTAGCCATTTCACCTCTCAGCCTGAGACGGCCCAGGTATATCTTTTAGCCCTTTCATCTCTCAGCCTGAGACGGACCAGGTACCTCTTTTAGCCCTTTCACCTCTCAGCCTGAGACGGACCAGGTACCTCTTTTAGCCCTTTCCCCTCTCAGCCTGAGACGGACCAGGTACCTCTTTTAGCCCTTTCACCTCTCAGCCTGAGACGGACCAGGTACCTCTTTTAGCCCTTTCCCCTCTCAGCCTGAGACGGACCAGGTACCTCTTTTAGCCCTTTCACCTCTCAGCCTGAGACGGACCAGGTACCTCTTTTAGCCCTTTCCCCTCTCAGCATGAGACGGACCAGGTACCTCTTTTAGCCCTTTCACCTCTCAGCCTGAGACGGACCAGGTACCTCTTTTAGCCCTATCACCTCTCAGCCTGAGACGGACCAGGTATCTCTTTTAGCCCTTTCATCTCTCAGCCTGAGAAGCTGCAGAGGTCTGAAACGCGTCCACCCTACAGAGCGACACACACAGACACACACCTGGCGGCCGTCCATCTGACGGAAGGTCCAAGTGCCCAGCCATGTGTAAACACACACACGTCCAACAACCCTCCTCAGCGGGCACAAAGCTTCAGCACTCCAAGCAATGCCATGGCCTGCGTCCACCCTACTACACCTGACACTCACAGACTTCTAGCAGAGAAAACTTCTCCAGACAATGGTAGTGGTGCAGTTCTTTGCTAGATCCTGCCCTGCCCTGGCTTGTCAGGTCCTGCCCTGTCTTGTCAGGTCCTGTCTTGTCAGGTCCTGCCCTGTCTTGTCAGGTCCTGTCTTGTCAGGTCCTGGCTTGTCAGGTCCTGTCTTGTCAGGTCCTGTCCTGTCTTGTCAGGTCCTGTCTTGTCAGGTCCTGTCCTGTCTTGTCAGGTCCTGTCTTGTCAGGTCCTGTCTTGTCAGGTCCTGTCTTGTCAGATCCTGTCCTGTCTTGTCAGGTCCTGGCTTGTCAGGTCCTGGCTTGTCAGATCCTGGCTTGTCAGGTCCTGTCCTGCCCTGTCTTGTCAGGTCCTGTCTTGTCAGGTCCTGTCCTGTCCTGTCTTGTCAGGTCCTGTCCTGCCCTGTCTTGTCAGGTCCTGTCTTGTCAGGTCCTGTCCTGTCTTGTCAGGTCCTGTCTTGTCAGGTCCTGTCCTGTCTTGTCAGGTCCTGTTCTGCCCTGTCTTGGCAGGTCCTGCCCTGGCTTGTCAGAATATCTCATAATGAGCCTTTGATTGGTCAGATTGTGTCAGTAATTCCTTATTATGTACTTTGTAATGTTGTGCTGCATTAGGGGAATGATGACTCCCTCATTCCCATAAATAAAGGTGTAATTTATAATAATTATAATATATTGTGACAAATCTGGAACATATTCTATCAACTTTGAACAAGTAATCAGGAATTAGCCTAAACCCCAAATTAGATGCATGCTATTGCGTACACAAATCTTTTAGGAATCCATTCTTTGTAAATCACCATAACCTAACAGTCTGTCCCTTTCCAGGCCACATAAGAGACACCATATTGTTTCCTTCTTCCTCCAGACCTCTAGATCTGACCCTCTCCTTCATTGTGGAGCAGCTTTAAGGCCCACCCATTCCAAACCTGATTTTCCACAGGTTTATGCTAGTCTGCCATCGGAGCGTACCGTACCCCCACTAAGTCTTAGACAATGTCCCTTTTCCTTTCCCACGTATAGTCTATATCAGAGTCTCAAACGGCACTCTATTCCCTTTAGGTCCTGGTCAACAGTAGTGCACTCTACAGGGAATAGGGCTCCATTTGGGAGGTTCTGGCCTGTTCAGTTCCCCAGAGACCCGCGGTGTGTTTGTGATTTCATGGAGCTTTTCCTCCAGCCTGTTAACCATCTGTACATTTAGTCACCTTTATTAGAAGACTGTGCAATAGCCACTTGAGCGCGTACGACCAAAAGCACCTCGAACATCGGTTGAGAAAACCGTTGTGTTATGTGGAGGGTAAATATATTATTGGTCGACGGGCTCTGGGCTGAAGGACTTTTGGCAACTTCAAGAACCGTGGCCGTTTGAGGTAAATGTATCTTCCACTGTGTTTATGGTTTAACCCTGTTAGTAGGGCTTATGGACAAACAGATGTGTCCGTTGTCAATACATACAATCAGCATTTGACTACAACAACTTGTGAACATCATACTTAATAACATCAATGTCTCAAAACGACAACTTCTCTCAGGGTCTCGTCTGTCTCCACTGCTGTGAGGGTGGCTCTGTGTGCATCCCAAAGGGGACCCTATTCCCTATACAGTGCACTACTTGTGAAAGGGAATAGGTTGCCATTTGGCATGACTTTAAAGGTAGTGTACTATGTAGGGAATAGGGTGCCATTTGGCATGACTTTAAAGGTAGTGTACTATGTAGGGAATAGGTCCTATGAGTAATTCCATGGCTAGCTGGAGATGTAGAAGGCTTAAGTCATCATCACCGTCACACTGACTCACCCTGCCCTGATCAAGACACACAATCTACACTACACCCTCTCAGGCTATTGTGTGAGAACACACACACACACACACACACACACACACAAACAAACACACACACACACCGCCTCTAACCTGGATCAGCCATGTGAGTTGCTGCTTCATTGGGCTAGGCCGTGCGTCTGTGTGTGTGGTGTGGTGTGTGTGGTATGTGAGAGAGAGAGTAGTAGGAACATGTCATATCTCTGCAGAAAGCTGTGTGTTGTGTGTGTCTGTGTATAGGCCTTGTGCGTGTGCGTGTGTGTGTGGGTGTGTGTGCGTGTGTGTCCGTCCTGGTGAAAACCACAAGCCCCCATTTCTCTGACACGTGACACCGAGTGGCCACCTCGTCTTTCCTCCTTACCTTCCTCCCAGTCCTCCCCTCCTGTACGTGCATACAGGTTTCCCGCCGCCATGACAACGGGTCGGGCCTATCCCGTTGGCACAGCAACCCAAACTATCCTGGCTATGATCTGTGGTGTGACCCAGGGCAGTAGTCAAAATGGCCCTTAATCTAAACCGCTGTCTTGTTGTGGGGGGAAACCATTCCTTACACACACACACACACACACACACACACACACAAGGCCTAACACTTTGGCGACAAACACTCGGCAGGACCCTGTGGCCCTTTATGGCTGTGCAAGGAGGTGTGAACGCCAGACGAGACCCAACAGCCCCCTGAATCTCTGACCTGACTGTCCAGTTGGATGGATTTGGGCTAATGAAAAGGTGGTGGTGGAGTGACGTTGCTTTGAGTCACAAAGGGCACACTATTCCTACGTTGTGCACTACTTTTGACCAGGTCTCGTAGACTTAAAAGTAGTGCACTATGTAGGGAATATGGTGACATTTGGGAGACACATGTTGAGTGGGGTACTTGCTTGATTTTCGTTGTTAAACCCACAACAACAACAACAACGATGAAATGGGGGGAAAAAAACTAAAAAACCTTAAAGTCGACATGAGGCGCTGCCTGCTGCCACATCAGTACACGTTGTTGTCACATTTTCCGTTATCCTCTGCTGCCTTTAGAAAAAAATAAGTGTTGTTTGTGTCGGGAGTGTCAAAAACACAGAGGGCAAAGAGAAACGAGCAGCTGGACAGATACAACGGAACATCTTGGACTTGTGGCTGTCTGGCGCCCTCTTGTGTTGGCAGGAAGAAGCTGCTGAGCCTTGGAGTAACATGCCAAGGACCTACAGTACATCCCAAATGGCACCCTATTCCCTACATAGTGCACTACTTTTGACCAGGGTCCAGAGGGAATATGTATGGTAGGGTGCCATTTGGGACACATCCCAAGATGAAAGAACTCATCAACAATCACTGAAGTGAAATAAAAAGAGACATTAACCTCCTTTTTCTCACCTTTCTAGAACTGATAGTCTGTATTAGTGTTGAATGGGGACTGGTAGTCTGTATTAGTGTTGAATGAGAACTGGTAGTCTGTATTAGTGTTGAATGGGGACTGGTAGTCTGTATTAGTGTTGAATGGGGACTGGTAGTCTGTATTAGTGTTGAATGGGGACTGGTAGTCTGTATTAGTGTTGAATGGGGACTGGTAGTCTGTATTAGTGTTGAATGAGAACTGGTAGTCTGTATTAGTGTTGAATGGGGACTGGTAGTCTGTATTAGTGTTGAATGGGGACTGATAGTCTGTATTAGTGTTGAATGGGGACTGATAGTCTGTATTAGTGTTAAATGGGGACTGATAGTCTGTATTAGTGTTAAATGGGGACTGATAGTCTGTATAGTGTTAAATGGGGACTGATAGTCTGTATTAGTGTTGAATGGGGACTGGTAGTCTGTATTAGTGTTGAATGGGGACTGATAGTCTGTATTAGTGTTAAATGGGGACTGATAGTCTGTATTAGTGTTAAATGGGGACTGATAGTCTGTATAGTGTTAAATGGGGACTGATAGTCTGTATTAGTGTTGAATGGGGACTGATAGTCGGTATTAGTGTTAAATGGGGACTGGTAGTCTGTATTAGTGTTGAATGGGGACTGAGTCTGTATTAGTGTTAAATGGGGACTGGTAGTCTGTATTAGTGTTGAATGGGGACTGGTAGTCTGTATTAGTGTTAAATGGGGACTGATAGTCTGTATTAGTGTTGAATGGGGACTGATAGTCTGTATTAGTGTTAAATGGGGACTGATAGTCTGTATTAGTGTTAAATGGGAACTGATAGTCTGTATTAGTGTTAAATGGGGACTGGTAGTCTGTATTAGTGTTACATGAGGACTGATAGTCTGTATTAGTGTTAAATGGGGACTGATAGTCTGTATTAGTGTTGAATAGGAACTGATGAGGATCTTCTGTGGCGGAAGGAAACAAGACAGACGTTTGTTGAGGAAAGGAAGATATCATGAAGCTCCCATCAATCAACGACCCAATGAAACAAATGTGCTTCGATTCCGTTACCTGTTTCACGGCCCATTTGCTTGTGCAAACACCGGAGGGAGAGAAAGACAGGGAGAGAGTGACGGAGAGAGGGTGACAGAAAGGGAGAGGTAGAGAGAGTAAGAGAGAGAGAGAGAGAGCGAGAGAGAGGCTAATGAGAGAGACAGAGAGAGAGAGAGAGAGAGAGAGAGAGAGAGAGAGAGTGGTAGAGAGAGTGAGAGAGAGGCTAATGAGAGAGACAGAGAGAGAGAGAGAGAGAGTGGTGGAGAGAGTGAGAGAGAGGCTAATGAGAGAGAGAGAGATCAATCATTCCAGACCCAGGGACATGTACTAGTATGTGGCGACCTAAACGCGTTCACAGTCAGGGCGTTCACAGTCAGAGCATTCACAGTCAGAGCATTCACAGTCAGAGCATTCACAGTCAGAGCGTTCACAGTCAGCCCACCTGACACCCCTATCAGATCACAGCAAAATCACACCTCATTTGGCCGCCTTTCCTTCCAGTTCTCTGCTGCCAGTTGGAGACTTTTATTTCCCTCACCAACTTATCTATCTGAGCAGTTAACCGATCACTGCAGCTGTACATAGCACCACAGGTAACTTCCACAAAGATGTGAACGATCTGAGAGACAAGGCAAGAAGGGCCTTCAACGCCATCAAAAGGAACATAACATTTGACATACCAAATAGGAGCTGGCAAAAAATACTTGAATCAGTCATAAAACTCAATGCCCTTTATGGTTGTGAGATCAGGGGTCCGCTCACCAACCAAGAATTCACAAAATGGGACAAACACCCAATTGAGGCTCTGCATGCAGAATTCTGCAAAAACATCCTCAGTGTACAATGTAAAAAACTCAATAATGCACACAGAGAAGAATTAGGACTATTCCAGCTAATTATCAAAATCCAGAAAAGAGCTGTTAAATTCTACAACCACCTAAACATAAGTGATTACCAAATCTTCCATAACAAAGCCCTCACCTACAGAGAGATGAACCTGGAAGAGCCTGGAACCTAGAAGAGTCCCCTCTGAGTACCCTCTGCCAGCTGGTACAGGGACTCTACTCACAACCAAATAATCAGTAAACAAAAAGATGATTCTTTCCAATTTTGTCAAGTAATTAACAAAAAACAGAGGAAACTGTAATGTTATTTGGCCCTAAACAGAGACTACACAGTAGCAGAATACCTGACCACCGTGACTGAGCCAAAATGAAGGAAAACTTTGACTATGTACAGCTCTCTTGCTAATAAGAGAGCTGGCATCGGCAGACATGGCTCTCAAGAGAAGACAGGCTATGTGCACACTGCCCACAAAATGAGGTGGAAACTGAGCTGCACTTCCTAACCTCCTGCCCAATGTATGACCATATCAGAGAGACATATTTCCCTCAGATTACACAGATCCCTGAAGAATTTGAAAACTTATCCAATCTTGATAAACTCCCATATATACTGGGTGAAATTCCACAGTGTGACATCACAGCAGCAAGATGTGTGACCTGTTGCCACGAGAAAAGGGCAACCAGTGAAGACCAAAACACCATTGTAAATACAACCCATATGTATCTGTTTATTTTAACTTTCATGCTTCAACTATTTACACATTAGTCCACTTACTTCGGGCAAGGTAAACATATGTTTCCCACGACAACCATTGAATTGAATTGTGTGAAAGAGACAGAGAGCGACAGAAAGAGAGAGAGATGAAGAGAGAGGGAGAGATGAAGAGAAAAAGAAAGAAAGAAAGAGAGAGAGAAGGATAGAGAGGGGAAGTTGCTAGGGGGAACACACTTCTGAAGTGAAAATGAGGTGTGTGTTATCATTATTCAGTGTGAATTGGCCTGTACCTCTGCCAAGAGCCTGTGTGTGTGTGTGTGTGTGTGTGTGTGTGTGTGTGTGTGTGTGTGGAGACCGGCAGCTTCTCTAACAGAATGCCTGGGGTTGTCTTGAGTTATTTCTTGCATCCCAAATGGCACCATAAAGTGCACTACTTTTGACTAGGGTGCTATTTGGGACATACTCTGTATGTTCAGTTTCCTCAGTTTCCTGTAACTCTAGGGTTTAGGGAATAGGGTGTCACTCTGGACGTACCCTCCGTCTCCTGCAGATCTGGGATGCAGTCTAAGTGAGTGTTTGGTGCAAACTGACACTTGGCACCAAGTTGATTCCAACCTGCTTGGGTTTTCAGTTAATGAGCGAGCAGAGGGCACACTTAGAACCCTGCAGACATGTCTTAAAAGCACCACGGAACAATCACAACAGCTCAAAGGGAACTGAAGGGTATTTCTGGTTAAAAGCCATTTAGGTGTGATCAACTCAGCAATGTGCAAGGGTTACTTCAGTTAAGAGAAGGCCTCTTGCATACAGAGGAGTTAGGGTGAGGTACGGATCTTGGTTACCGCAAATTATAGGGAAAATGCATACAAGCTTTCACAGACTAGGCTGTTCTCAGCTAAGGGAAGCCTGATGAAGACAATTTATAGTCTAAAAACAGTCATTTTCCTCAATCGGCCGCGGGACGATTCTTTCTTGAGCGGATGGTCAGGGAGCCGGAACATTATTACAAATAATTAGTAGACTGCAAATTGACCGGTAGAACAACTGGGAACAGATTTCCAAATGTTTAAATCACTTGGGACTTGTTTTTAGTCTTTTCTGTTCAACAAATAGAACCGCCAGTAGGGGACCCTATACTAGACTATTAATATAGTCTAACAAACAGAACCGCCAGTAGGGGGCCCTATACTAGACTATAAATATAGTCTAACAAACAGAACCACCAGTAGGGGACCCTATACTAGGCTATAAATATAGTCTAACAAACAGAACCGCCAGTAGGGGGCCCTATACTAGACTATAAATATAGTCTAACAAACAGAACCGCCAGTAGGGGACCCTATACTAGGCTATAAATATAGTCTAACAAACAGAACCACCAGTAGGGGACCCTATACTAGGCTATAAATATAGTCTAACAAACAGAACCGCCAGTAGGGGGCCCTATACTAGGCTATAAATATAGTCTAACAAACAGAACCGCCAGTAGGGGGCCCTATACTAGGCTATAAATATAGTCTAACAAACAGAACCGCCAGTAGGGGGCCCTATACTAGGCTATAAATATAGTCTAACAAACAGAACCGCCAGTAGGGGGCCCTATACTAGGCTATAAATATAGTCTAACAAACAGAACCGCCAGTAGGGGACCCTATACTAGACTATAAATATAGTCTAACAAACAGAACCGCCAGTAGGGGGCCCTATACTAGGCTATAAATATAGTCTAACAAACAGAACAGCCAGTAGGGGGCCCTATACTAGGCTATAAATATAGTCTAACAAACAGAACCACCAGTAGGGGACCCTATACTAGGCTATAAATATAGTCTAACAAACAGAACCACCAGTAGGGGACCCTATACTAGGCTATAAATATAGTCTAACAAACAGAACCGCCAGTAGGGGGCCCTATACTAGGCTATAAATATAGTCTAACAAACAGAACCACCAGTAGGGGACCCTATACTAGACTATAAATATAGTCTAACAAACAGAACCGCCAGTAGGGGACCCTATACTAGGCTATAAATATAGTCTAACAAACAGAACCGCCAGTAGGGGACCCTATACTAGGCTATAAATATAGTCTAACAAACAGAACCGCCAGTAGGGGGCACTATACTAGACTATAAATATAGTCTAACAAACAGAACCGCCAGTAGGGGACCCTATACTAGACTATAAATATAGTCTAACAAACAGAACCACCAGTAGGGGACCCTATACTAGGCTATAAATATAGTCTAACAAACAGAACCGCCAGTAGGGGGCCCTATACTAGGCTATAAATATAGTCTAACAAACAGAACCACCAGTAGGGGACCCTATACTAGGCTATAAATATAGTCTAACAAACAGAACCGCCAGTAGGGGGCCCTATACTAGACTATAAATATAGTCTAACAAACAGAACCACCAGTAGGGGACCCTATACTAGGCTATAAATATAGTCTAACAAACAGAACCACCAGTAGGGGACCCTATACTAGACTATTAATATAGTCTAACAAACAGAACCGCCAGTAGGGGGCCCTATACTAGACTATAAATATAGTCTAACAAACAGAACCGCCAGTAGGGGGCACTATACTAGACTATAAATATAGTCTAACAAACAGAACCGCCAGTAGGGGACCCTATACTAGACTATTAATATAGTCTAACAAACAGAACCGCCAGTAGGGGACCCTATACTAGGCTATAAATATAGTCTAACAAACAGAACCGCCAGTAGGGGACCCTATACTAGGCTATAAATATAGTCTAACAAACAGAACCACCAGTAGGGGACCCTATACTAGGCTATAAATATAGTCTAACAAACAGAACCGCCAGTAGGGGGCCCTATTCTAGACTATAAATATAGTCTAACAAACAACCTCACAGACTCCAAAACTATCTCGACACAGAATGTTCTCAGCTTAGGGAAACCTGGTGAAGACAGTTGTGAATGCTACACTATTTTATAAAATAGATTATTCATGCATTTTCCTCATTCTGTGTACTCAGACTAGGCTGTAAATACACCATACATAGCCAGCAGGCCTGGGCAACTCCAGTCCTCAGGGGCCTGATTGGTGTCACCGTTTTACCCCAGTCCCAGCTAACACACCTGACTCCAATAATCAACTAATCAGTTTAGAATGTAATCAGTTTAAATCAGATGTGTTTACTAGGATGGAGGGAAAGTGTGACACACAATCAGGATCCGGAGGACTGGAGTTACCCAGCCCTGCAGGCCAAACCCAGCAACAAGCAAGCACAACAACACAGCCCAACACTGACATCTACTGTTCTCATGAGGTTACTGCATTTGTCTACCAGTCAATAACAGGGGACACATAGATAACCTATTCTATACCAAACAATTGAGCCACTGTCTGTCACTGTCTGCACTGCAATACTGGATAAAATAGTGCCTGGTCCAGGGCCTGTATCTAAAAAGCTTCAAGTCCGATTGCTGATCTAGGATCAGGTCCCACCCCCTGGCTGTCCATAGTCTTATTCATTATGATCTAAAAGAAAACAGATCATAGATCACCTCTTCGTGGATACAGGCTCTGATCCTGGTCCTCTTCCTAGGGCATCTTCCATCTAACACCTCATCCAATTCAAGAGAATGTGACGACGGAATGAGTTACATTGTTGAAATGCAGATCAGTAATAATGATGTCTACGATGTCTGGCAGGACAGCGATGGTGATATAAATCAGATCAGTGATAATGCTGATGATGTCTACGATGTCTGGCAGGACAGCGATGGTGATATAAATCAGATCAGTGATGATGTCTACGATGTCTGGCAGGACAGCGATGGTGATATAAATCAGCCATGGGGGATGTAGATAGTTTTTAGAATGAGTCTCAAAATGACACCCTATGGGCCCTGGTCAAAAGTAGTGCACTATATAGGGCTCTGGTCAAAAGTAGTGCACTATATAGGGCCCTGGTCAAAAGTAGTGCACTATATTAGGGCCCTGGTCAAAAGTAGTGCACTATATTAGGGCCCTGGTCAAAAGTAGTGCACTATATTAGGGCCCTGGTCAAAAGTAGTGCACTGTATAGGGAATAGGGTGCCATTTGGGATGCTGAGGTGTGTGTGGAAGACTGGTTGCGCTGCTATCAGGACGGTTTATGGAACGCTAGGCTATCTTGGCTGAGAGGGAGATAAGAGTGGTAGCTATAGTCTGCCCTCTGTCATGTAGAAAATCTCACAGTGTGAAATAGATCACAATCGATGATTATGACTGACTGTTTTTTTTTTCATTCTTATAACACATGCTGTAAATATCCTCACAGCGTGAACATTATTACGGGTCAGCTGCTCCCACATCTGCTTATCAGTGTTTCTTAGGTGGATAACGTCAGTGCCTGGTTGAAACTGACACTGTAAACAGGAATAAATGAGTAATGATGACTTGTTATATATATATTATAAATTGTTTTGTGCTTCTGTCCGGGCTGGCTAAATAGTAGAGAAGATACTGTGGAGGGTGCCAGCTATCTTGACTGTAGGGTCACTGTGCCCTACTCCTACCTTTCCACCCTATCTTCACGCTCTCCTCCTCATCTTCACACTCTCCTTCTCAAACTGAATAGAACATAGGGTATAGGCTAGTAGTTGACCTCTGGTCCTCCTCATCTTCACACTCTCCTTCTCAAACTGAACAGAGCGTAGCCTATAGGCTAGTAGTTGACCTCTGGTCCTCCTCATCTTCACACTCTCCTTCTCAAACTGAACAGAGCGTAGGCTATAGGCTAGTAGTTGACCTCTGGTCCTCCTCATCTTCACACTCTCCTTCTCAAACTGAACAGAGCGTAGGCTATAGGCTAGTAGTTGACCTCTGGTCCTCCTCATCTTCACACTCTCCTTCTCAAACTGAACAGAACGTAGGCTATAGGCTAGTAGTTGACCTCTGGTCCTCCTCATCTTCACACTCTCCTTCTCAAACTGAACAGAGCGTAGGCTATAGGCGAGTAGTTGCACATTTTTTTTGACATTGCATCAATCAAAGATTTGCGGAAAAAACCTTTCCCTCTCCTCCTGAACTGCCACCGTAGCCCTACACAGCCACTGGTTAGGCAGCACTGGGAAAAACCTTTATCAGCAAGAGCAGAACAGGCCGGGGCTCAGGGTTGGAATATCCTTTGCAGTGTGTAATTCAGCCTAGTTTTATTTACACCATCCCAGCAGCTATCTTGGAAATATAACTTTGCTTCACTGAGCATGAACTTCATAGCCTAGTGTGGGCTATGGATCATTTGATTGAGACCACACTAAATAGCGTATAGGTGCAATTGATATAGCACGCCCACAGAGAATCAGAGATGAGGGGTGGCATCAGGAACACATCCATATATAGCCTAATAAGCAACTCATTAAAAAAGCACTGAGAAATATTGACATTTCATTAATTACATGACCCTCCCCATTTCCCTCCATTCTGTACATTTCAATCTGTCCCTTAATCCACGGTTGATACAGTCCCAAAATGTTTTGCATGTCTGCAGTCAAGTTTTCTAAATATTAGACATTCAAGAAGCAAAGTGTCACCAGCCATGTCGGGGAGAATTTTTGCATTCCCTAACCTTTTCCTATTAACCTAATTATCCTAACCTGCTGCGTTAATTCTCCTGACCTGCTGCGCTAATTCTCCTAACCTGATGCGTTAATTCTCCTAACCTGCTACGTTAATTCTCCTAACCTGCTACGATAATTCTCTTAACCTGCTACGTTAATTCTCCTAACCTGCTACGTTAATTCTCTTAACCTGCTGTGTAAAGTCACTTCTGCATGTAGAGGCGCAGAAGACTAAGGGTTGATAGGATGTAACCTACAACTCTGGTCCCTTTGTCCAACTGATGTAATGACCCTGTAATGAGGGTACTATAATATTCATCACTAGGATCGGCTGACAGAGACTGAGATACTATCTGTGCGTGCGCCACACACACACACACAGTACTATACAGGGGGTCCTCTCAGTCTCCATACAATCAAAACAAAATGGTGAAATGGAAAGACACAGGAAGGATCCAAGTGAAGGCATACATCTAGATGTTTGAATGTATTCTTGTTGCGTCCTTAATTAACCCAACACCTAGCGACCTCGTCAAGACCTTTGAACCTCTTCGCGTAACGGTTAAGGTGTTGGCTTGACAGTCTCTGGACCCGTGTTCGAGATCTGGTCAGGATTTCCCCCAGAATTCCCTACATTGGGTGTCAGAAGTGGGATGGCCATCGGAGAGGCATGTACACGTGAGGGGCATGGTACAGAGAAGCGTGGGAACACGCTTTCCAAAAGGAAGGGGGTAATGTATAATGTAGCGACCTTAACCGAACACTAACCTAGTCAAGAGGTTCACCTCTTTGCGTAATGGTTGAGATGTTGGCTTGACAGTCATTGGACACAGGTTCGAGTCCCGGTTGGCGCTACCTACCAAATTCGTTACATTATCAATAAAAGGCTATTCCAATGAATTAAACAATCTCCATGATACGTTTTGGTGAAAACGTTAAATTGTAGTAGCAGGAATAGTGAAACCAAAGATACTTCCCCTTTCATCTGTGGTGACTTTATCCTAATACTCCCGGCCAATTCAATTCCATCATTAGTTTGGTTTAATCCACTCTTTCATAATATTGACTTTGTGGAGTGTGGTGGATAGGCAACATCCTCTCTCTCTCACACATACACAACTTTCAGCTGTCAAAAGCCGACTCAATTTAAAACACAAAAAAATGCTAAATGTTGTTTAGGCTACTCACTAACCTCAATCAGCTCTCTTGAATGTGTTTTTAGGCTAAAACAAACCAACTATTTGCTTTCGATTATGCTAAAACGTTTATTGATATATGCATGCATCAACTTACACTGTGATGATGCTGAAGATTCGATGTTCCCCTGATATGAAATCACAACATGAAGACTGAAGTTCTGGCTAGACAGCTAACACTAGCTAATAACTTGTTTTCTCGATTTCTGTAACTACAAATTCAGCAAGCTATGGACTGCTTGTGAAGCAGACATATTTCCAGGCTGTAAGGATTTCCCGACGTGTTTCATATAAAGAAAAATGAAACAAATCTTCACAAAATCCAAGACCGTTTAGCCAGCTTGCTAGAAAGAAACCGCTAGCTGTATGTGTTTTGGGGCGGAAAGGAGATTTCAGTGCCGTCTCTAGGCAACCACAAGCTTCGCCCTCAACTTTTCAGCTGAGCACAGCTGCTTAGCTTGTAAGCAACGACGCTAGCTATCTGGTTCCGTGTACCAAGAGAAAGTCATCTACACATGGGTATTTTGGCCTTTTCCCCGTAATGTGGCTTGTTTGTTACAACAATTTTGGAACATTTTTATAATAATACATTTATTTTCAGCTAAACTGGCCACGTGAAATCTAGATGTTTGTTCTCGCGACACTAAGGAAGGAACGCTGGTCGCCTTCTTCTTCTTCTTCTTCTTCTTCTTCTTCTTCTATGAAGTTTAACGGCAGTTGGCATCCAATTTGTTGCATTACCGCCACCTACTAGACTGGAGTACTCCCTTATACTTTACTTGAAAAATAAAAATGCACTAAATAAATACCCTATCATCTAACACTACACTCACTAATTTTAAAATTATATAAATAAATGAACACCACCCTACTCCACTAATTACATGTATTTATTCCTACCTCATGCCATCATCCTGAAAGGATGGGACAACACCACTTAGCACACCCTGTAACTCTTCCGGTCTGGCACACCCAAATACCTCTCTACAGCTGCCACCACAACCTCCATTTTCTGCGACTTCAGTTCCATCCCTGCAGTACAGTTGATAACCATTGCTATAAATGCTAAAAATCCAATCTTACTGAAACATATATAACTTTTTGTCCTATCCCTCTGTAGTGGTATATCTCTGGTACTCTCCCCACTCCTCCCCCTTAATCCATCTTCCTCTACTGTCTTCACCGCCTCAGCATATGACAACTTCTGCACTACTCTAACCCTGGAAACCTCAACCTGCCTCTCTCTCACACGGGACATTTCTGATCCCCAGCTCCATGGGCACCCCTACAATTAACACATTCCACTACTTTCCCCAATACTACACATTCCTTTGTCTCATGCCCTTCTGCACATTTCACACACCTTGGACCCTCCCTCCTACACACTGCTGCCACATGCCCATAAGCTTGACACCTGTAACAACGTAATGTATTCGGTACAAACAATCGTACAGGATAACTTATATATCCTGCTATATAACTTCCCTTTGTCGGGCAAAGACTCAACATCAAAACTCAAAAGAACAGACAATGACTTCTGTTTCCCCACTCTTGTCACCCTGTCTGCGTCACATCAAACGACGAGCATCACAAACACCGGGAATATTTCCCCTTTTATATTTACTGTTTCCCCAGTTATCACTCCTTTCATTGGTGCCCTTTTCTTGAGAACGAAACAATTCACTTTTCTTGCTCCCATTCATTTTTATTCCGAGCGCATTCTCCATCTGACCAACAGAAACACAAACAATTATCACTAGACCCCTTCTGGTTACCCTCACCGATTCCACATTACCCAACTATTTTTCCACCCACCGTGGAACCACAAATAGATCAGCCAAAAGGCAAGAGTCCACTTTTTCCATAAACTTCACTTCTACTGTCATTTCAATTTCTTCTCCTGTCTTCAGCTCCCTCTGCTTACACTTTCTACCATTCTTCTTTAACAAACCATCTCCCTTTTCCCACCATTTTTATCCGACTCAAACTCACCCTCTTCTTCCCTCCCAGACCTCTCCCTCTCTTTTTCCCTCCATTCTTCCTCCGTTTTCCAAGTATTCGTCTCCTTATGATAATACTGCACTACTCCTGACAACCATCTTGTTCTTGCTTTCTCTAGGGACTCCACTTCAGTCGAAGCATCCGCCCTCCTCCCGGAACCCTGATACCGTTTTCATTTTTGTCCTGAACACTGGCCAGTGTTGCCAACTGTTTTTCAAGGACAGTAGCTGCTGTTCTTCTTCGTCTTCTGCTTCTTCTTCAGAGTTTAAGTTCGGTTGGCGTCCAATATGTTGCATTACCACCCCCAACTGGCCTATTATATGAATTCATTATACTTTGTATCTTCTCCTGCACCATGCCAGCGGCCTGTGAGGACAGGACACCAACACCCAACACACCCTATTACTCTTCTGAAGTCAAATAACAGTAGCTATCGGTTCTTCTTCTTCTTCTTCAAGGTTTTATGGCAGACTACCCCTATTGAAATATTGCCACCATCTACGGAACAGGGTCTTTTCTTTTTAAGTATTCCATTGCAGGAAGGGAGGGACCTGACATCATACCAAATACAAACAAAATATTAAAAAAACATAACACTATCAGTCACCGTTCAAATCCCATCCCTAAACAGGATCAGGTGCCTGTGAGGACAGAGCATTCATCAACAGGCTTCCTTGTAATGCCTCTGCTGTAAAATCCCAGAGTCCCAAAAAACACACTCACAATGCCATACTCAAAAGCCACACTCACAATGATGCCTATTTTCTCAGATGTTCTCTGATAACACCCTTGATAGGCGCCCTACTTCAAAGATCCAACACATGATGCATTCCAATCCGATATCTTCTTGAGGCGCAGAGAATGCTCCTTCTATTCCATAGATACACAAAAAAAACGAAATAAGCCCACTTCTCGTTACTCTCATCGATGCCACCTCATCTGACACATCCACAATTTCTTATAGATACTTCAATCAGATCTTCCAGGGAACAACATTGATCCAAAACCCTTACCCTAACAAGACCCTAGCACTTACTCAGAACGAGGATTGGATGTATACACTGAACAAATATAAACACAACATGCAACAAATTCAAAGATTTTACTGAGTCACAGTTCATATGAGGAAATCAGTCAATTGAAATAAATTCATTAGGCCCTAATCAATGGATTTCACATAACTGGGAATACAGATATTAATCTGTTGGTCACAGATACCTTTAAAAAAAAGGTAGAGGCGTGGATCAGAAAACCAGTTAGTATCTGGTGTGACCACCATTTACCTCAACCTGCCTTTCTCTCACCGGACACCTCTGATCTCCAGCACCATGGGTACTCTTAAAGTTTACACACACAGCTTTTTCCACCGATACTACACATTGCTTTGTCTCATGTTCTCCTGCACACTTCTCACATCTAGGAATCTCCCTCCTACACACTGCTGCAACATGATCATAAGCTCGGCACCTAAAACACTGTAATAGGTTTGGGACAAAGGCTCTCACAGGATAACTGACACATTCTAACCTGACTTTGTTGGGTAAAGACTCTGCATCAAACTTAGCAGGACAGACAGTGTCTTCTCTGTTTCACCACGCTCTCCACCGGGTCTGGGTCGCATGAAACCTCCGTTGATCCTCCTAAACACTTAACGCCACTCTAGGTATCACTCCTTTCAATGGTGCCTTGCTCCAGAGAGAAAAGCAATTCATAGTTATTGACCCTAGTTGTGTGGTGTGGAGCGCCGCGCTCCTTCTGGACAGCAGAAACTCAAAAAATCTGCATATGTCCACTTTGAGTCATTTTCACCAACCCAACAGTCCCCAACCTCTTCTCTACCCAAAACTCTCACTCCCACTGGGACAAAATCATCTTTATCATCATTGGGACAAGGCTCGACCTCGGCCGTCCTCACCTCACCTGCCACCACAGGTAATTCATCCTTGCTCCCTACACTGGCCCTCTTTAAGCTTTCTATACTATACACACCACTCCTTTCAGTGTCGCGATCTCTCCTCTTCCTATGTCCTTCCACTACAGACCACTCAGATCCTTGACCCTCATCCTCCCGATCTATATAATCAGACCTGTCAGACATATTGATCTCATTCCAGCACATCTGTTGCTTCTCCAACTTCTCTCCATCACTTTGTCTGCGTGAGGCTTAAACTCGGCGGTCTTTACCGCACCTGCCACCGCAGTTAATTCATCCTCACTATCGCCACGATCAATTTCCTTCTGCAACTCTTTCAGAAGAATTCCCCATTCCAAATTCACTCAAAACATATTCTACTTTTCTCCTTTTTTTCTGTCCTCCACCTTCATCAGGTCTTCCAGAAGGTGTGTGCATTTCCCCACTCCATATTTACTCAAATCAAATGTACTCATAACATTACTCATAATATGTTCCACTTTTCTCCTTTTTTCCTGCCCGCCATCTTATCGACAACACCTTTCTCTCTCTTATCACCTCAACCCCTTCTCTCCCTCCTCCTCTTCCCTCCCTCCTCATCTTCTCTCCCTCCTCCTCTTCCCTCCATCCTCATCTTCCATCCCTCCTCCTCTTCCCTCCCTCCTCCTCTTCCCTGCCTCCTCCTCTTCTCTCCCTCCTCCTCTTCCCTCCCTCCTCCTCTTCCCTCCATCCTCCTCTTCCCTCCCTCCTCAATCCCTTCTCTCCCTCCTCCTCTTCCCTCGCTCCTCATCTTCTCTCCCTCCTCCTCTTCCCTCCCTCCTCATCTTCCATCCCTCCTCCTCTTCCCTCCCTCCTCCTCTTCCCTGCCTCCTCCTCTTCCCTAACTCCTCCTCTTCTCTCCCTCCTCTTCTTCCCTCCCTCCTCCTCTTCCCTCCATCCTCCTCTTCCCTCCCTCCTCAATCCCTTCTCTCCCTCCTCCTCTTCCCTGCCTCCTCCTCTTCCCTCCCTCCTCCTCTTCCCTCCCTCCTCCTCTTCCCTCCCTCCTCATCTTCTCTCCCTCCTCTTCTTCCCTCCCTCCTCCTCTTCCCTCCATCCTCCTCTTCCCTCCCTCCTCAATCCCTTCTCTCCCTCCTCCTCTTCCCTGCCTCCTCCTCTTCCCTCCCTCCTCCTCTTCCCTCCCTCCTCCTCTTCCCTCCCTCCTCATCTTCTCTCCCTCCTCCTCTTCCCTCCCTCCTCATCTTCCATCCCTCCTCCTCTTCCCTCCTCCTCTTCCCTGCCTCCTCCTCTTCTCTCTCGCCTCCTCTTCCCTCCCTCCTCCTTTTCCCTCCATCCTCCTCTTCCCTCCCTCCTCAATCCCTTCTCTCCCTCCTCCTCTTCCCTGCCTCCTCCTCTTCCCTCCCTCCTCCTCTTCCCCCCCTCCTCCTCTTCCATCCCCCCTCCTCTTCCCTCCCTCCTCTTCCATCCTCCCTCCTCTTCCCTCCCTCCTCCTCTTCCCTCCCTCCTCCTCTTCCATCCCCCCTCCTCTTCCCTCCATCCTCCTCTTCCCTCCCTCCTCCTCTTCCCTCCCTCCTCCTCTTCCATCCCCCCTCCTCTTCCCTCCCTCCTCCTCTTCCCTGCCTCCTCCTCTTCCCTAACTCCTCCTCTTCTCTCCCTCCTCTTCTTCCCTCCCTCCTCCTCTTCCCTCCCACCTCCTCTTCCCTCCCTCCTCCTCTTCCCTCCCTCCTCCTCTTCTCTCCCTCCTCTTCCCTCCCTCCTCCTCTTCCCTCCTCCTCTTCCATCCCTCCTCCTCTTCCCTCCCTCCTCCTCTTCCATCCCTCCTCCTCTTCCCTCCCTCCTCCTCTTCCCTCCCTCCTCCTCTTCCCTCCCCCCTTCTCTTCCCTCCCTCCTCCTCTTCCCTCCCTCCTCCTCTTCCCTCCCTCCACCTCTTCCCTCCCTCCTCCTCTTCCATCCCCCCTCCTCTTCCCTCCCTCCTCCTCTGCCCTCCCTCCTCCTCTTCTCTCCCTCCTCCTCTTCCCTCCCTCCTCATCTTCTCTCCCTCCTCCTCTTCCCTCCCTCCTCATCTTCCATCCCTCCTCCTCTTCCCTCCCTCCTCCTCTTCCCTCCCTCTCCATAGCCATTGGTTGCTCCATTAGTCGCTAGATAACGTCATGACGTAGTCGTTTTCTAAAGGTTTGTTTTAGGCTTATGCTGTCCCTGTCTCTCATACAATGATACATTCTCAAAAGTAAAACTAAATAGCAGTAGTGTGTATTCATGGATGCCAAGGGAAGTCAGGCTTCCCCAAGAAATTGACCAAGAAATAATAATAATTTTTAAAAAAACGTATCTTTCATCTGTCTGTGTTTGATCATTTTCCTTAAATTTTAAATACGCTGAATGTATCCCTCCAGGAAAAGCATCCGAGCGAGTGAAACAGTACCCCTCTGTCTCTGTATGTGTAGGCCATCTATCTGTCTCGTCAAAAAGAGTACCCTTAAAATATATATTTATAAAGCCAATCAATGTTGAGGTAAACTGAGTAAGCTTGATTGTGCCCCTGAGTAGAATAATGTTAACTAGCTGGCCTGGCACATCATTTCCCATGAAAGGAAGTTAGGCTAGCGTGCAAACATTTGAGCCAGGTAGACAACACAAACTAAAAGCATGTACTGTATGACAGAGTCATGAAAAAGAGGAGAATGTTGAAATATTGAAGTTGAAATGATGCTGGAATAGTGGAGGGCAGCTCCTGTTGCAGTAACTCTCCGTGGTTCTAAATCCATAGCTGTTGAGTGGTCCAAAACGGTCAGAAACATTAACTTGCTTTACCATACTGTAGTAGGTCATGTAGCTGTTTGTTTGTGTACTTCACCATACAGATGTCGCTCTCTGGTTTTGTGATGAACAAAGGTGTGGTTGAATGTATTCTGCCACTGTGTCTTCTTATTGTCTCGGCCTTTAGGCCTGTATATCAGAGTGGCAAGGGATATAACAGGTTATAGAGCAAACAACACAATTATCACAACACAATTATCTTAATTATAACTACACATGTAATATGGGTTTTTCTCCTGGCTTGGCTTCCTCAGTGATTTTATCCATTCACCACTACTGCTAAATGGAATGTTTGAAGGAGAACAAAATTGAACTAATTAAAAGCACAGAAAAAAAACAGATTAAAGTATAGAATTTAAAAAATATATATATTTAGTTTTGCTTTTTTTATTTATCCCTTGGAGAGATGTGGTGTCATTTAACAACAAAGGAACCGATTTAATCAATTAACTCGCTGCTGCGGAAGGGAGAGGACGGAGAGGCTGAAGAGGACATAGAGGTGGGAGAAGGGGCGCAAGTGACACACGCAGCAGCCGGCGGAGGCGCATAGCTGAACTCAGCCGAGCGGGCACACACACAAACAGGGAAGTAGCTAAATCATCAAAAAGTCGCTGGGGCAGCCTTAAAAAGTAGCTAAATTTGTCGCTATACTCTTTTACCAATAAAAGCCGCTAGAGGGGAATGAAAACTCTCTAAATCTAACAACTAAGTCGCTTAATTGGCATCACTTGCTCCGACAACTTTGGCTATCAGCGGAGCTCTATAAAAAATATACATAAAAATGATAGCTTTACAACAGAAGTTAAAGTATCCTTATTTCAACTGAATAAATCAATCAAATACAAATATGCAAGAGACAGTTTGGGACTTTTTGTAATTAGTAAATAAAAGGGGACTTTAAATGTTAGGACTGAATGATGGGTAAAGTAGTTATTTATTCCCCTGTCAACCTCATTAACTTTAAAAAGGTCAACGTACACAGCTGAAGCATACTGTACTGTCAAAGATGTGTAAAACTAACCCAGCGTGCTGTACTGTCTTTGGTACTATCACAGATAGAACAATGAGAGTTAGTTATACAAATATCTGGTACTACTGTCTTTGGCTGAAGGATTTCCGACTACATTTCCCGAGAGCCACCAGCTTTGCGGCGCATGCCTATAAACGATTTACTGGCCACCTCGTGACCACTCTGATTTCAAGAAATAGGGGTGACCTCTTGTTGCTAGAACAGTGGGAGAATAGTCCAAGTTACCATACAAAGATGGTAAGTAACAAACAAAAAAAGTTGTATTAACTTTGTTTACGGAACTTTAGCTTTACTGAAATGATAAATGCACACACCTGCTATAGTAGTACGCTGACAGCGAGGTGGCTTTTCGTTCGCTTGTTGCCAGCAACCAACGCTTGCTTCTGCAAGTAATTTAGCTAACCTAATTTATACAGTAGCTAGTTAGCTACCGGTAACCAACTTTTGTATCAATTTAAACATGTTTGTAAAACGACGTTTGATTGTGATATGATGTTTAAAGACAAGTTGGAAGGAGTACAGGCTCTAATTCCTTGTTGGCAATGTGCCAGTCAATTTGGCACATTCTAGTATAATCTCATTTCGACAGTTGTGTAGTATGCACATGTGTCTACATTTCTTTGACAAGGTCAAATTGGCAGAATGTGTTAATGTGGCCTAACGTTATCTAAGTAAGTTGTCTAATTATGGCATGCGACTTTCTCCCCAGCAAAATGCAATTGCTTGTTTTTGGACTCTACATTTGTGTGAAAGGGAAAAGGTTGAATTAATGGTGACAGTTTTCTACAGTAGCTATAAATATCTCGTCTCAGATGGCTCGAGGAGTGAGTTCTATTTTTAAATTCACCGTGGTTTACCTCGTGAGTTACTAAATCCCCACTCCGACATTGTCCGGTCACGGATCCCATATGGAATATCATTGTTGGAGAAGAGCTACAATTCTGGTACAGTTCTCTCTCGTATTGTCACTGACTGTCACTTTACGAGTGAACTCTTAGCCAATTCCTCAAAGGTATCCCACTCACCTCATTCTCATTCCCACCTCATTCCCATTCCCACACCTCATTTTTACCTGACTGTTGTTGACTGTTTTTCCTATACAAGCTCACTGATATTACATAACATTGATATTATTGTTAAACTTCCCAAATGGTTTCCCTAGCTGGATCATTTCCTCAAACTCCCAAGTAATGCCTGGTTCACCTCCAATATTTTAAAATGTGCCCCTGAAATTCCAGTGACGAGGACCAAAACATGTGTCAGTGCTTGGTTGTGTTCTTTTGTCAACAAATGGAAGAAAATGAACTGAAACGGGGACTTACTATCTGAACTTGTCAGAATACGTGTAATGTGCCCTAATGAATAGGACCCAGATCTGTGTTTCTGTGTCTTGTGTTGCAGTCTGCTGAACCTGTTCGTGTTCTGGTGACCGGCGCTGCTGGGCAGATTGCGTACTCCTTGTTGTTTGGCATCGCCAAGGGAGATGTGTTCGGCAAAGATCAGGTAGAGGGAAGGAAGAAGCTTTGGCTCGACTTGCATTACGTAACATCCCAGCTGATCCTGTTAGGGGTTGTCTATTGTCTGAAATTACACCCTATTCCCCATATAGTCCACTACTTACCCTATTTGCTCTGGTCAAAATGAGTGCACAATATAGGGAATAGGGTGCCATGTCAGTTAAATAAATATAAAATCATGACTGATGGGCAACATGCAGCATCACACACTACCCCTTCAGTCACGCAACCTGCAAAGCTTCACTCAAGGCAGGGTAGCCTAGTGGTTAAGAGCGTTGGACTAGTAACCGAGCTGACAAGGTACAAATCTGTCGTTCTGCCCCTGAACAGGCACTGTTCCTAGGCCGTCATTGAAAATAAGAATTTGTTCTTAACTGACTTGCCTAGTTAAATAAAGGTAAAATAAAAAAGGCTTTAGTGTCCTTGAATTGCCTGAAATAGAACCACTAGCATACAGCCTACTGGCAGGTACATAGACCTAACACTCCCTTCTAATAGTCATAACAAGCAGTGTTGTCGTAGTAATCATCATACAATCAGTTAGCAATCTACCAGCCTGTAAGTCAACGGAAAGATCAATAGATCCTACTCATTTATCTACTCCTGTCATTTCATGGTCTCTCCTCTCAGCCAATCACCCTGATCTTGCTGGACATCACCCCCATGTTGCCAGTCCTGGATGGCGTGGTCATGGAGCTGCAGGACTGTGCCCTCCCACTCCTCAGAGGTAAACCATGGGGCAGACAACACTCACTGGATTGACGTTGCTTTGCTTTAGTTGTGAGGCACCAGTAGTATCTCCATCTCCATTGTGACTGGTATTTTTCTGTGGTCAATGGTGGTGTCCTTGCTTTGTTCTCACCTCGGCTGTGAGGCCCCAGTATTAACGCTCAGGGCTGCAAAGACAATGTGTATGGTGTGTTGCAAAGACAATTTTCAATGTGGGGTGGGGGATGTCTATAGTGTGGTGACCCTGTGTCCCAACCAGATCTGGGTTCAAGCACTATTTAAATTCTTTCAAATATTTTTAAGGTGTTTGCCAGATCGGTGGGATTTTCAGAATTGCCATAATCTCGCAGTATCCCTTTAAAGCAGTTAACTGGCAAGTCTGTCCCACAGACAACAGTAGCAGAACAAAGGGATCAATACAGGGTTTGCTAAAACTAACTGTAAAAGCAAATAAGGTGTGACTGAGCTGATGACAATGTCAGGTGTTGTGACAAGATGGGGATTGAAACAGGGAAAACCACACAGACAATGTACAGGAGAATGGGATGGGGAAAACCACACAGACAATGTACAGGAGAATGGGATGGGGGAAACCACACAGACAATGTACAGGAGAATGGGATGGGGAAAACCACACAGACAATGTACAGGAGAATGGGATGGGGGAAACCACACAGACAATGTACAGGAGAATGGGATGGGGTAAACCACACAGACAATGTACAGGAGAATGGGATGGGGAAAACCACACAGACAATGTACAGGAGAATGGGATGGGGAAAACCACACAGACAATGTACAGGAGAATGGGATGGGGGAAACCACACAGACAATGTACAGGAGAATGGGATGGGGAAAACCACACAGACAATGTACAGGAGAATGGGATGGGGGAAACCACACAGACAATGTACAGGAGAATGGGATGGGGGAAACCATACAGACAATGTACAGGAGAATGGGATGGGGAAAACCACACAGACAATGTACAGGAGAATGGGATGGGGAAAACCACACAGACAATGTACAGGAGAATGGGATGGGGAAAACAAACCCAAGCCTTTGTTTCTCCATAGAGGCCACTTTCATTGTCAAGAGCGTTCATGTCCAAAACGTTGTGCTTGAAGGACTGAGCCTAATAAAGCACTCCTTAAAAACAAATTCCTGCTGTCCTCGATCATAATTACCCCCCCCCCCCCCCCCCTTTTTGTTTCTATTTTTGCCTAAAATGGATATGGATAAAAGGATATGCATATTCTTGATACCATTTGAAAGGAAACACTTTGAAGTTTGTGGAAATGTCAAAATAATGTAGGATAATATAACACATTAGATTTGGTTAAAGACAATACAAAGAAAAAAAACATGCTGTTTTTGTACCATCTTTGAAATGCAAGACAAAGGCCATGTTTTATTCCAGCTCAGGTGCGATTTAGATTTTGGCCACTAGATGGCAGCGGTGTATGTGTGAAGTTTTAGACTGATCCAATGAACATTGCATTGCTGGTCAAAATGTTGTATCAAGACTGCCCAAATGTGCCTAATTGGTTTATTAATACATTTAAGTTCATAACTGTGTGCTCTCCACAAACAATAGCATGGTATTATTTCAGTGAAAGCTACTGTAAATTGAACAGTGCAGTTAGCGATTTAACAAGATTTGAAGTTTTCTGCGACTATCAGATATGTCTGTCCTGGGAAATGTTCTTGTTACTTACAACCTCAGGCTAATCACATTAGCCTATGTTAGCTCAACCGTCCTGTAGGGGACACACCGAGCCTGTAGAGATGAATTAGACAACACTATAGTAAAACCTTAAACGATTTAAGTGGTCTTTATTATCCTGTTTTTCCTTCTGTTTGTTCCATGTGCTGCCCATTGAACCAACCCTGGTCTGTTGTATTTTTGATTCGTCTAGAGGTCATTCCCACAAACAAGGAAAGAAACCTACAAGTGTCTTATAGGACACGTTCAGATAGTCCCTCCCCCTTTTCATGCTTCTTTTTTTTCTTTTTCTGACCACTTGATACTGACTGAACAAGCCCCTGTTTATTCCATCTGTTTTCAGAGGTCATCCCCACGGACAAGGAGGAGGTTGCCTTTAAGGACCTGGACGCTGCTATCCTGGTGGGCTCCATGCCCAGGAGAGAAGGTATGGAGAGGAAGGATCTGCTCAAGGCTAACGTGGCCATCTTCAAGAGCCAGGGTGCCGCGCTGGAGAAGTACGCCAAGAAAACTGTCAAGGTGAGATAATAGCCAGAGCCCAACAGACAGGGTTTGTTGTCTGTGTGGGGTGTCTGGTCACTGTCAATGTGTCCTTAAATGTCAATGCAGACTTGGCTGTCTGTCAACACTAGCAGGTACCCTGTGTTTGTGGTATAGTGTAAGCCATGTGTCCTTAAATGTCAATGCAGACTTGGCTGTCTGTCAACACTAGCAGGTACCCTGTGTTTGTGGTATAGTGTAAGCCATGTGTCCCTAAATGTCAATGCAGACTTGGCTGTCTGTCAACACTAGCAGGTACCCTGTGTTTGTGGTATAGTGTAAGCCATGTGTCCTTAGAGAGGACTCGTGATGCTGCACCTCAGAGCTGTTGAAATTCAGTTCATGTGTTGGGCTCTTAATTCCTATGGAAAGACTGGCCTGGAATGCCGTGTGTGTGCATTGTTTTTGGGTTTGTTTTGTGAGCGTGTGTTTTGATTTTAAAAAATCAAACTGCCTGCATGTCTTAACACTACCCCACCTATCTGGTCTGTAAGCTTAATGTTGTAATCACCCTGGCTGGGTTCCATCCCAGGAGTTGGTCCACTTCTGTCTAGAAGCCTCACATTGTATCCACCCTGGCTGGGTTCCATCCCAGGAGTTGGTCCACTTCTGTCTAGAAGCCTCACATTGTATCCACCCTGGCTGGGTTCCATCCCAGCAGTCAAGGGAGACATTCTGATTCTCCCCTGCTCCCCAAGTGTGCACTTGGACACTCACCTTCATGGATTTACAAAATAAATGGACTGGTGTGAGGAATATGGTGGAAACTATAGAATTATAATGAGTCATTTTAATAGTAGAGAGTAGTGGAATGTCCCGACTAGTGCCAGTGGAACTGTGGGTGTGTTGTGAGGAATATGGTGGAAACTATAGAATTATAATGAGTCATTTTAATAGTAGAGAGTAGGAACTCCGCCAAGGACTGGAATGTCCCGACTAGTGCCAGACGAACTGTGGGTGTGTTGTGAGGAGGCCTTTTGGCCTCGGACACTGATCTAGCAACAGGTGTTGGGCTGTCACCCTGACGAGTGTGACTGCTTGTGTGTGTGCTGGCACTTGTCCTGCACCCTTGTCATTTCTTCCCCAAGTGACCTTGTTGCAAAAATTGTACTTGTCTTCAGGCATTGTGCAAGGCTGAAGCTGCCATGATAGAACATCTTCAACCTTACACTCTGCCTTACTGTCTAGCATGGCGTCTTCAACCTTACACTCTGCCTGACTGTCTAGCATGGTGTCTTCAACCTCACACTCTGCCTGACTGTCTAGCATGGTGTCTTCAACCTCACACTCTGCCTGACTGTCTAGCATGGCGTATTCAACCTCACACTCTGTCTAGCATGGCGTCTTCAACCTCACACTCTGTCTAGCATGGCGTCTTCAACCTCACACGCTGCCTGACTGTCTAGCATGGCGTCTTCAACCTCACACTCTGCCTGACTGTCTAGCATGGCGTATTCAACCTCACACTCTGTCTAGCATGGCGTCTTCAACCTCACACTCTGTCTAGCATGGCGTCTTCAACCTCACACTCTGCCTGACTGTCTAACATGGCGTCTTCAACCTCACACTCTGCCTGCCTGACTGTCTAGCATGGCGTCTTCAACCTCACACTCTGTCTAGCATGGCGTCTTCAACCTCACTCTGTCTAGCATGGCGTCTTCAACCTCACACTCTGTCTAGCATGGCGTCTTCAACCTTACACGCTGCCTGACTGTCTAGCATGGCGTCTTCAACCTCACTCTGTCTAGCATGGCGTCTTCAACCTCACTCTGTCTAGCATGGCGTCTTCAACCTCACACTGTCTAGCATGGCGTCTTCAACCTCACACTGTCTAGCATGGCGTCTTCAACCTCACACTCTGTCTAGCATGGCGTCTTCAACCTCACACGCTGCCTGACTGTCTAGCATGGCGTCTTCAACCTCACACTCTGCCTGACTGTCTAGCATGGCGTCTTCAACCTCACACTCTGCCTGACTGTCTAGCATGGCGTCTTCAACCTCACACTCTGCCTGCCTGACTGTCTAGCATGGCGTCTTCAACCTCACACGCTGCCTGACTGTCTAGCATGGCGTCTTCAACCTCACACTCTGCCTGCCTGACTGTCTAGCATGGCGTCTTCAACCTCACACGCTGCCTGACTGTCTAGCATGGCGTCTTCAACCTCACACTCTGCCTGACTGTCTAGCATGGCGTCTTCAACCTCACACTCTGTCTAGCATGGCGTCTTCAACCTCACACTCTGTCTAGCATGGCGTCTTCAACCTCACACTCTGTCTAGCATGGCGTCTTCAACCTCACTCTGTCTAGCATGGCGTCTTCAACCTTACACGCTGCCTGACTGTCTAGCATGGCGTCTTCAACCTCACTCTGTCTAGCATGGCGTCTTCAACCTTACATGCTGCCTGACTGTCTAGCATGGCGTGTTCAACCTCACACTCTGTCTAGCATGGCGTCTTCAACCTCACACGCTGCCTGACTGTCTAGCATGGCGTCGTCAACCTCACACTCTGTCTAGCATGGCGTCTTCAACCTTACACGCTGCCTGACTGTCTAGCATGGCGTCTTCAACCTCACTCTGTCTAGCATGGCGTCTTCAACCTTACACGCTGCCTGACTGTCTAGCATGGCGTGTTCAACCTCACACTCTGTCTAGCATGGCGTCTTCAACCTCACACGCTGCCTGACTGTCTAGCATGGCGTCGTCAACCTCACACTCTGTCTAGCATGGCGTCTTCAACCTTACACTCTGCCTGACTGTCTAGCATGGTGTCTTCAACCTTACACGCTGCCTGACTGTCTAGCATGGCGTCTTCAACCTCACACTCTGTCTAGCATGGCGTCTTCAACCTCACACTCTGTCTAGCATGGCGTCTTCAACCTCACACGCTGCCTGACTGTCTAGCATGGCTTCAACCTTACACTGCCTGACTGTCTAGCATGGCGTCTTCAACCTTGCACTCTGCCTGACTGTCTAGCATGGCGTCTTCAACCTCACACTCTGCCTGCCTGACAGTCTAGCATGGCGTCTTCAACCTTACACTCTGCCTGACTGTCTAGCATGGTGTTTTCAACCTTGCCCGTCAGGCAGCGAGGCTTTGGGATTTTCCCTCTACTCAGGTGGCTCCAGTTTCAAGTAACTTTAAAATATTTTTTTTTATGGTAATCAGACACTGCAATACATGGCTATATTACATTGATAATGGACAAAACATTTAAGTTGGACTAAAAGTGCAAACTATGACTGTACATTTTATTACATAACAATGTATAGATTTTTTTATTTATTTAACCAGGTAGGCTAGTTGAGAACAAGTTCTCATTTACAACTGCGACCTGGCCAAGATAAAGCATAGCAGTGTGAACAGACAACAACAGAGTTACACATGGAATAAACAAGCCAATAACACAATAAACAAGTCAAATAACATAGTAGAAAAAAATAATCTATATACAGTGTGTGCAAAAGGCATGAGGAGGTAAGGCAATAAATAGGCCACAGGAGTGAATAATTACAATTTGGCTGATTAACACTGGAGTGATAAATGATCAGATGCACATGTGCAGGTAGAGATACTGGTGTGCAAAAGAGCAGAGAAGTAAATAAAATAAAAACAGTTTGGGGATGAGGTAGGTAGATTGGGTGGGCTATATACCGATGGACTAATCGCATGGTATGACCTCTTAGTCTCACGTTGCCTTAAACGTCTCATCACTCTACTATTAGGGATAGCCTGGCCAACAGCCAGTGAAATTGCAGAGCGCCAAATTCAAAAACAGAAATACTCATAATAAAAATTCCTAAAACATACAAGTGTTATACATCGGCTTAAAGAGAAACTTGTTAATCCAACCACAGTGTCAGATTTCAAAAATACTTTACGGCGAAAGCAAACCATGCGATTATCTGAGGACAGCGCCCAGCACACAACATTACAAACAGTAACCAGCCAAGTAGAGGAGGAACAAAAGTCAGAAATAGCGATAAAATTAATCACTTACCTTTTTGATCTTCACATGGTTGCACTCACAAGTCCCTCTTCATGTCCCTAAACCTCTGTTTTGTTCAGTAATCCATTGGTACAAAGTGCCGTCACAGCAGGAAGACAATCAAAAGTACCATAAAAGCTTGAATGTCAAACGATGTTAATAATCGTCTGTTTTTGTCATAAATAATCCATATTTCAACCGGACAAAAGCTTCTTCAATAGAAAAGGGATAACAAGAAAGGCGCACTCCCGGTCACGCGCAGGACACATCTCTGGAAATGTCCACTGTCCTCATTGAAAGGGGTGTTTCTCCCTTATTTTTCACAGTAAAAGCCTGAAACGATGCTTAAAGACTGGTCACATGTTGAGGAAGCCATAGAGATTGTGAACTGGGTCCTAAGTCTTTTATATGGTGGATAGGATTTAAATGGGAAAACAGCCATTTCAATATAATAGCATTTCCTGGATGGATTTTCCTCAGGTTTTTGCCTGCCATATCAGTTATGTTATACTCACAGACATTTATTTTAACAGTTTTGGAAACCTTAGTGTTTTCTATCCAATACCACCATGCATATCCTACCTTCTGGGCCTGAGTAACAGGCAGTTTACATAGGGCTCCTTGTTCATTCAAACTACTCCATACTGCCCCCGTTCCCAGAAAGGTTAAGTTAAAATGCGTAGTGCATCTCAATCCGCCTATGGCAGTCTTCCCCATCTGCAGTCATGTTTGTCAGACCATGAGACACTCTGAAAATAAGTCTTCTCACAAACTGCTGTAGCATCCAAACTGTTTGGAGACTCTCCGATGAGACTCGCAGGAACATGATGGGTGGTCTCAGTTTTGTTCTACAAGCCCCACAAGCCTGATGGGACTCGTCCTGTACCTTCTGTTTGTAGTATCTGAACCGTTTGGGCTACAAACTGACCTCAGTGGAAAGGGGAGATTCTCCCCATCACCATGGTGTTTTCTGTCTTGCTCTCTGTGTGTGTATGGTGTACGACTGTTTCATAACATGGCCTCTCCTTGTCTCCGTCAGGTCCTGGTGGTAGGTAACCCAGCCAACACCAACTGTCTGATCGCAGCCAAGTCTGCCCCGTCCATCCCCAAAGAGAACTTCTCCTGCCTGACCCGTCTGGACCACAACCGAGCCCGCTCTCAGGTACCTGTGTGGAGAAGTGGGCTTTGTTCCCTTTAACCCCTTGAAGGAATAGTTACTCCAATCCCTGATAATGACTGAGTCTGTCTGTACTTGAACTGTAGTGGGTGTTTTTTAAGTTTCAATGGGGACAAATAAAGTGTGTGGATTATCTTAATAGAGGGTAATATCATCCTTACACAGCTCTCTTGCCTCCCTCCCCCACCAGGTTGCGATGCGCTGCGGCGTGCCAGCCACCCAGGTAAAGAACGTGATCATCTGGGGCAACCATTCGTCCACCCAGTACCCAGACGTCCACCACTGCAAGGTAATATATCATTTATCACAATGTAATAATGAAGTATTAGTATTCACTAATGCAAGGCAATATATCATTTATCACAATGTTATGAAGTATTAGTATTCACTACTGCAAGGTAATATATCATTTATCACAATGTTATGAAGTATTAGTATTCACTACTGCAAGGTAATATATCATTTATCACAATGTTATGAAGTATTAGTATTCACTACTGCAAGGTAATATATAATTTATCACAATGTTATGATGAAGTATTAGTATTCACTACTGCAAGGCATTACACTATGTGTAATATTAACAATATGTCCTTGTTATTTTACTACACCAAGGTCAACATGGCGGGCAGCGACCTGGCCTGCTTCGACGCTGTTAAGGACGATGACTGGCTCAAAGGGGCCTTCATTTCTGTGAGTTTACTCTACTGTGAAACAAATGTTCATCTGGCTGTGTGAACTTTAACTCCCGCCCTTCTCATTGGAGATGGTCCAAGGGAAAGTGACCTCTGACCTTCTCCATGTGTTTTGATAAGGGGAGAGGAATCCTGGAAAGATGAATTGAGACTGCTGAAGAAGACTATTGGAGTAGGGATGAGACATTTTGTAAGGCATCGCTCTTCCTCCCTCTCCTCTTCTCCCCCCTCTCAGACAGTGCAGCAGAGGGGTGCTGCGGTTATCGCGGCCAGGAAGCTGTCCAGTGCCATGTCTGCAGCCAAGGCTATCTGTGATCACATGAGGGACATCTGGTCAGGCACTCCTGAGGTCAGCTAAGTGGGACAATTCTGTGGCTTTAAGATACAGATTTAGGATTAGTTTACCCTACCCAAATCTTCATTGTAACCATTAAGGCTATTTTTAATAACTCCTAATCTATAGGGCACTACTATTTAAAGTATAGATGAATCTCAATTCTTCATCCTTCTCCCAGAATGTGCACTACCACAATTCCAGACAGGCATGGATTGGTGTAATATTTGGCCGGAGGCCGTTGTTACATTTATGAGATGTGTGCAGTTGCACACTTTGGGAATAGGGTGGAGAATCGTGGAGCAGCCTGTCTTTAGGTTAATGGCTCCTGAACAGTGTGGAGCAGCCTGTCTTTAGGTTAATGGCTCCTGAACTCAGCGTGGTGCAGCCTGTCTTTGGGTTAATGGTTCCTAAACGTAGCCCTAACCTCTGACCTCTTGTGTTTGCAGGGAGAGTTTGTCTCCATGGGTGTCTACTCCAGCAGTAACTCCTATGGTGTCGCTGAAGACCTCATCTACTCATTCCCTGTTCACATCAAGGTGAGACAGATCCCTGACACTCTGCTCTCTACACCTGCTCTCTACTCTCTATACTAAGGATGCGTTTACATTGTCAGCACAATTCTGATCTTTTGCCCAATTATTGGCGAAAGATCTTATCTGATTGGGCGAAAGATCAGAATTGTGCTCTAAGATCAGCTGTCATCACCTTCTTAACCAGAGAGCTCTGCTTCTATTGACTATAAACAGGTGCTGTAGTCTATGACCAACTACCTATTGCAGTGGGAAGTTGATCACTTTGGCCTATTATTCAATATACATTATTCTCCTGTCTGTTATCCTCAGGACAAGCAGTGGAAGATTGTGGACGGGTTGGCCATCAACGACTTCTCCCGAGGCAAGATGGACGCCACGGCAGCCGAGCTGGTGGAGGAGAGGGACACCGCTGTCACCTTCCTCAGCGCTTGACTACGCTCCCAGCCACGGCAACCAACCCGGCAACAGCACTTAGACGCAGAACCCACACCTCCAGACTCACGTCTGTGATGCTGCATTCACGTGCTACTCAGAATTTAGGAAACTCTGGAATATCCAACTTGGAAGTTCCATATGAACGGTTTAACGTCATGTTTTACAGCAAAAAAAAAAATGTTAGACCTGAGTTTCTGGTCATTCTGATAGCACATGAACATGGCATGATGCACTCACTGCTGCAGCTCTGTGTCCTAAACATTAATGTTACACACTTCTGAACAGGTTATCCCTGTTTGGATGGTTACCATGCTTACCATGGAATGGAGAATTGTTATGGGTAGTTGATGCACTAGTAGTTACTATGACGATCATTGTTCAACTGTTAAATTGTTGCTCAGTCAGAAGAATAAAATCAGCAAACAATGTATAGTCCTTATAGTGTTTCTAGATTTAACTTAATATTTTTGTGAAACAACTTGGTTAAATTAATATTTACCCTCATTTTTTTGTTTTGTTTTTACTATTTGGCATTTTCCCATTATGATATTTGACAATCTGAATGTGATCACCGCCTGTAATCCTACGATGTATAATCGTAGCAGGTGGTAATGGCATAGTCCTGCCACTAGGGGGTAGCACATTCTAATCTGTAAAACCCAGGACAGTAAAGTGTATCAATGGTTAATTATGTTTCAAACCTCTGGATATTATCTCCCTGGACTCACTCCTGATGAAACAATAAAACATTTATCAACTGAATCAGTAAATTTCAGCATTTCTACACAAATCAACATTTTATTAGTCCTATGAATAGTGTAGCTAGCCACAGTATAATGACGTGCTAGCTTGCCAGCTCTCCTTTCAACAGTGCAGCATCTATTATAAACTATATTTAGTAAAACAAATATTAAGATTAGCCGGAGGGAGTGTGATCCATAATGTTAAATTATATATAGTTTACACCCAGAATGTCCTATATCAGATTTTCCTTGACTTGCATTGCTTTGATGTGGTCCTTCCATTTGAGTCGTAAGGACTTAAGTACTGCAATTCAATCAGAACATTATTTAAAATCACTGAGTGACCATGTTCGTAAGCATTCTGTAACTGACATTTTTACTTACGTTCCATGTTAATAGTCTGGTTTCTAACCCAAATACCTGTAGGCCTAATTCCGGGATGGGCAACTCCAGGCCGGAGTGGTGTGTGTGTCCCCCCCCTGTCCCTAGCAAACACAGCTGATAACTTTATTTGCGTTTTAAACTGAAGATGATCATTGGAGTCCTGTGTTTTAGCTGGGGGGGAAAAGTATGACACTAATCAGGCCTCGAGTTGCCCAGGCCTGCTCTAGCTATGAACCCATTAGTATGAATGTGTTCATTGACGTGGCATCGATGTCGTGGTTCTGGTATTTGGGGTTCAGGAACGTCGTGAAAAACTGCATTTTCATTGGCCACAGCATTCGGATACAAGCTTTTCATTGGTCCTTGTTTTGGAATGGCATTTCTATATCATTTTGATCAAATTAATCTATTATCGTGTTTTGTGTGAACTAATTACTAAAATACCTGCCCAATATTCAATACAGTGTGTTGCATGTCATTTTAATGTAAATAAACTCCCAAAGGGACATTAGTTGCGCTAATTTCACCGGTCTCCGCGGTTGTGTCCATACTTGGACAAGCCTATCGCACGATTTTCCTGTCGCCAACATCCTACAAGCCAAACAGTAAGGAAATGCATTTATTAGCTCAAATAAATTGTCCAATACCTTGCTGGGTGCCAATAATCATAACTGTCGTCGTAAAAGAGAAGTTACAAGAGTAGCCCAATAGCACTACGAGTGGTTTGATCTTTGTAGGCCTATTATTGGGTAGGCTATCTACATTGTCATAGCACATTCTGAATGTATTGGAAAACGAATAGAAACAATAGCCAGTTGATCTGGTAATAATGTTGCAATGTTATTTTTTCAATCATGTATAATTCGTGTTTGATGTGTAGGCTATGCTATACAGTGGAAAAAAACGTAACAACCTGTCCCCATCATTTCCGCATCCATCGTTCTGCATTCGGGAATGTACCTAACATTCGATATACCACTAAGCTACATTTATTTTAAGGTTAGACTAGACCTATAGATCGGTTATTCGTGTGGGCCGGGTCTATGCTGGCTTTAATATGTTACAGATTTACTGTATCTATCTGATTGTCTACGCTAGGCTATCTTAATATATATATATATATATATATATATATATATATATATATATAAGATATCATGGAGGCGAGGCTAAAGCAAGAGAGGGAGTATATTAGTAGAAGCAAATGCCGCGTTCAAACCCACTGGGAACTTGTGAAATCTCCGCCTTCAATGCGTTCATGACAACTGGGAACTCGGGGGGAGAAAACTAGCTCCTACTGGAAAAAAATAGTTTTGAATCGTCATCCAACTTGGAATTCCAAGTGGGAAACAAGGGCATCTTTGTTGACCTGAAGATCACTGACGTCATGATTTTGACTTTTTTATATATTTTTAAAAATGATTTTTTAGTTCCAAGTTGTCTTGAAAGCACCAAAAGGTCCATCGCCAGTCCGGGAGGACATGTGACGTGGTTTATTTGCCTGGGAAAGGGGCAGACCCGAAACCCGTACAAGGCATAGGCTAATTGTATTTGTGAAATATAGCGTACATAAATACCAATAGGTAGGCTACAGTCGGAGGGTGCGTTTCATTAGGCTGAAGTCAAGGGAGATAAACGATTGATGGAATAAAGGTCGGGTTGTCACGCTTTGGAAAGTGCGGGCGGTGGAGGAATTGCGAAAAGGATTTCATTTGTGAGAGAGGAGTGCTCTAGCAAGTTATGGCTTCAGCAGTCCATTCTGCACTGGGGTGGCCATATAGATGAATGACTGAATGACCATTTGGGGTTTTACAAAAAAACACAAAAAAAAAACGTTATTTTTCTTCTGGAATATGTCTTACATTTTATTGGACTATTTGACCAATTTCGTTTCAATATAGTTATAGTTGAATATCCTTGATAACTTGATACGCTGCCTAGTGGAAATACCGATATTGGATTTGTACAGAACATTTGACCTCCATAGGTGATTTCTGATTATTGATCCTTTATAACATTCTGGAATATGGCACGTTATTTTGAAGGTAAGTGATTGTGTGGATGCAGCCTACTACAATGATGAAGAATGAATACCACAATGAATGTATTGACAATAAGTTTAACAGCTTCTACTTGTACATTGTCTGGAGACACGGTCTAAAGTACCAACTAGTGTTATAATTTGAAGTACTATCCTCTGGGAATACAATGTACACATTCTTGTATATATTTTTTTAACCCAAATGAATTCAATGTAATTCAATAACAATGAATTGTCTTAGGCTACTTGGTTGAATGTTGCTATCACTTGAAAGGTACCTTAGTACCATTGGACCTCAGGCTCGGCCTAACAAATTAGCTCCCACTTCTAACTGTAATGTCCAATTCCAAACTTGCACGCTGACAGGTCAAGAATGGGTACCCCCACTAAATCCTCCATACCAGAGATGGCTGTTCTTTCTCCTCTGACATAATTAGAGTAATATAACAATAGTAGCTTATGTTATTTGAGAATGCAGTAGTTGGGCTACTCATTGCCATTGTCCAATCACTGCAGCAGTTTGGTAGCCTCAGCCTCTAGTTGGGCTACTCATTGCTGTTGTTGTCCAATCAGGGCAGCAGTTTGGTAGCCCCAGCCTCTAGTTGGGCTACTCATTGCTGTTGTTGTCCAATCAGGGCAGCAGTTTGGTAGCCTCAGCCTCTAGTTGGGCTACTCATTGCTGTTGTTGTCCAATCATGGCAGTAGTTTGGTAGCCTCAGCCTCTAGTTGGGCTACTCATTGCTGTTGTTGTCCAATCATGGCAGCAGTTTGGTAGCCTCAGCCTCTAGTTGGGCTACTCATTGCTGTTGTTGTCCAATCAGGGCAGCAGTTTGGTAGCCCCAGCCTCTAGTTGGGCTACTCATTGCTGTTGTTGTCCAATCAGGGCAGCAGTTTGGTAGCCTCAGCCTCTAGTTGGGCTACTCATTGCTGTTGTTGTCCAATCAGGGCAGCAGTTTGGTAGCCCCAGCCTGCCATATACTCACTAATTTTGGTTCTTGGTCTTGGGTTTGGGTTTGGCCGGTGTAGGCCGTCATTGTAAATAATAATGTGTTCTTAATTGACTTTCCTAGTTAAATAAAGGTTCAATTTAAAACATTTCCCTGTCAGTCACTCACACCATACAGGAACCACTGCCTGGTGATAGCTTATTAGAAATGACAGTGTCACATGTCCCAAAACCATAGAACAAGTCACAGTGTTGACATGTAGCCTATTCAAAATGGATCTCACCGGTCAAAGTCTATTTCCTGGTAGTGGAATAGAGCTGTTGTATTACTGTTGCACTAGACGAGGCTGTTACTAATCTCATAGATATGTTATAGGGAGATGGGGAGCTACTAGACTGTTACTAATCTCATAGATATGTTATAGGGAAGATGGGGAGCTACTAGACTAGGCTGTTACTAATCTTATAGATATGTTATAGGGAGACCCATCATCTACAACATCATCTACAACCCCATGTTATAGAGAGACCCATCATCTACAACCGCATTTTATAGGGAGACCCATCATCTACAACCCCATTTTATAGGGAGACCCATCATCTACAACCTCATGTTATAGGGAGACCCATCATCTACAACCCCATGTTATAGGGAGACCCATCATCTACAACATCATCTACAACATCATGTTATAGGGAGACCCATCATCTACAACATCATGTTATAGGGAGACCCATCATCTACAACCTCATGTTATAGGGAGACCCATCATCTACAACCCCATGTTATAGGGAGACCCATCATCTACAACATCATCTACAACATCATGTTATAGGGAGACCCATCATCTACAACATCATGTTATAGGGAGACCCATCATCTACAACCCCATGTTATAGGGAGACCCATCATCTACAACATCATCTACAACATCATGTTATAGGGAGACCCATCATCTACAACATCATGTTATAGAGAGACCCATCATCTACAACCTCATGTTATAGGGAGACCCATCATCTACAACCCCATGTTATAGGGAGACCCATCATCTACAACCCCATGTTATAGGGAGACCCATCATCTACAACCCCATGTTATAGGGAGACCCATCATCTACAACATCATCTACAACCCCATGTTATAAGGAGACCCATCATCTACAACATCATGTTATAGGGAGACCCATCATCTACAACCCCATGTTATAGGGAGACCCATCATCTACAACATCATGTTATAAGGAGACCCATCATCTACAACCCCATGTTATAGGGAGACCCATCATCTACAACCCCATGTTATAGGGAGACCCATCATCTACAACCTCATGTTATAGGGATACCCATCATCTACAACATCATCTACAACCCCATGTTATAGAGAGACCCATCATCTACAACCCCATGTTATAGGGAGACCCATCATCTACAACCCCATGTTATAGGGAGACCCATCATCTATAACCCCATGTTATAGAGAGACCCATCATCACAACCCCATGTTATAAGGAGACCCATCATCTACAACATCATCTACAACCCCATGTTATAGAGAGACCCATCATCTACAACCCCATGTTATAGGGGGACCCATCATCTACAACCCCATGTTATAGGGGGACCCATCATCTACAACATCATCTACAACCCCATGTTATAGGGAGACCCATCATCTACAACCCCATTTTATAGGGAGACCCATCATCTACAACATCATCTACAACATCATGTTATAGGGAGACCCATCATCTACAACATCATCTACAACCCCATGTTATAGGGAGACCCATCATCTACAACATCATGTTATAAGGAGACCCGAGACCCATCATCTACAACCCCATGTTATAGGGAGACCCATCATCTACAACATCATGTTATAAGGAGACCCATCATCTACAACCCCATGTTATAGGGAGACCCATCATCTACAACCCCATGTTATAGGGAGACCCATCATCTACAACCTCATGTTATAGGGAGACCCATCATCTACAACCTCATGTTATAGGGAGACCCATCATCTACAACCCCATGTTATAGGGAGACCCATCATCTACAACATCATCTACAACATCATGTTATAGGGAGACCCATCATCTACAACATCATCTACAACCCCATGTTATAAGGAGACCCATCATCTACAACCTCATGTTATAGGGAGACCCATCATCTACAACCTCATGTTATAAGGAGACCCATCATCTACAACCTCATGTTATAGGGAGACCCATCATCTACAACCCCATGTTATAAGGAGACCCATCATCTACAACATCATGTTATAAGGAGACCCATCATCTACAACCCCATGTTATAAGGAGACCCATCATCTACAACCCCATGTTATAAGGAGACCCATCATCTACAACCCCATGTTATAAGGAGACCCATCATCTACAACCCCATGTTATAAGGAGACCCATCATCTACAACCTCATGTTATAGGGAGACCCATCATCTACAACCCCATGTTATAAGGAGACCCATCATCTACAACATCATGTTATAGGGAGACCCATCATCTACAACCTCATGTTATAGGGAGACCCATCATCTACAACCCCATGTTATAGGGAGACCCATCATCTACAACATCATCTACAACATCATGTTATAGGGAGACCCATCATCTACAACATCATGTTATAGGGAGACCCATCATCTACAACCTCATGTTATAGGGAGACCCATCATCACAACCCCATGTTATAGAGAGACCCATCACCTACAACCCCATGTTATAGAGAGACCCATCATCTACAACATCATCTACAACCCCATGTTATAGGGAGACCCATCATCTACAACATCATGTTATAAGGAGATCCATCATCTACAACCCCATGTTATAGAGAGACCCATCATCTACAACCCCATGTTATAGGGAGACCCATCATCTACAACATCATCTACAACCCCATGTTATAGAGAGACCCATCATCTACAACCCCATGTTATAGAGAGACCCATCATCTACAACATCATGTTATAGGGAGACCCATCATCTACAACCCCATGTTATAGGGAGACCCATCATCTACAACATCATGTTATAAGGAGACCCATCATCTACAACCCCATGTTATAGGGAGACCCATCATCTACAACCCCATGTTATAGGGAGACCCATCATCTACAACCTCATGTTATAGGGATACCCATCATCTACAACATCATCTACAACCCCATGTTATAGAGAGACCCATCATCTACAACATCATCTACAACCCCATGTTATAGGGAGACCCATCATCTACAACCCCATGTTATAGGGAGACCCATCATCTACAACCCCATGTTATAGGGAGACCCATCATCTACAACCTCATGTTATAAGGAGACCCATCATCTACAACATCATCTACAACCCCATGTTATAGAGAGACCCATCATCTACAACCCCATGTTATAGGGGGACCCATCATCTACAACATCATCTACAACCCCATGTTATAGGGAGACCCATCATCTACAACATCATGTTATAAGGAGACCCGAGACCCATCATCTACAACCCCATGTTATAGGGAGACCCATCATCTACAACATCATGTTATAAGGAGACCCATCATCTACAACCCCATGTTATAGGGAGACCCATCATCTACAACCCCATGTTATAGGGAGACCCATCATCTACAACCTCATGTTATAGGGAGACCCATCATCTACAACCTCATGTTATAGGGAGACCCATCATCTACAACATCATGTTATAGGGAGACCCATCATCTACAACATCATGTTATAGGGAGACCCATCATCTACAACATCATGTTATAGAGAGACCCATCATCTACAACATCATGTTATAGAGAGACCCATCATCTACAACATCATGTTATAGGGAGACCCATAATCTACAACATCATCTACAACATCATGTTATAGAGAGACCCATCATCTACAACATCATGTTATAGAGAGACCCATCATCTACAACCCCATGTTATAGAGAGACCCATCATCTACAACATCATGTTATAGAGAGACCCATCATCTACAACATCATGTTATAGGGAGACCCATCATCACAACCCCAAGTTATAGGGAGACCCATCATCACAACCCCATGTTATAGGGAGACCCATCATCTACAACATCATGTTATAGGGAGACCCATCATCTACAACATCATGTTATAGGGAGACCCATCATCTACAACATCATGTTATAGGGAGACCCATCATCACAACCCAATGTTATAGAGAGACCCATCATCTACAACATCATGTTATAGGGAGACCCATCATCTATAGCCCCATGTTATAGGGAGACCCATCATCTACAACATCATGTTATAGAGAGACCCATCATCTACAACCCCATGTTATAGAGAGACCCATCATCTACAACTTCATGTTATAGAGAGACCCATCACCTACAACCCCATGTTATAGAGAGACCCATCATCTACAACATCATCTACAACATCATGTTATAGGGAGACCCATCATCTACAACCCCATGTTATAGGGAGACCCATCATCTACAACACCATGTTATAGGGAGACCCATCATCTACAACATCATCTACAACCCCATGTTATAGGGAGACCCATCATCTACAACATCATGTTATAAGGAGACCCATCATCTACAACCCCATGTTATAGAGAGACCCATCATCTACAACATCATGTTATAGAGAGACCCATCATCTACAACATCATGTTATAGAGAGACCCATCATCTACAACATAATCTACAACATCATGTTATAGAGAGACCCATCATCTACAACATCATGTTATAGAGAGACCCATCATCTACAACATCATGTTATAGAGAGACCCATCATCTACAACCCCATGTTATAGAGAGACCCATCATCTACAACCCCATGTTATAGAGAGACCCATCATCTACAACATCATCTACAACATCATGTTATAGGGAGACCCATCATCTACAACCCCATGTTATAGAGAGACCCATCATCTACAACATCATGTTATAGGGGGACCCATCATCTACAACCCCATGTTAAAGGGAGACCCATCATCTACAACATCATGTTATAGGGAGACCCATCATCTACAACCCCATGTTATAGGGAGACCCATCATCTACAACATCATGTTATAGGGAGACCCATCATCTACAACCCCATGTTAAAGGGAGACCCATCATCTACAACATCATGTTATAGGGAGACCCATCATCACAACATCATGTTATAGGGAGACCCGTCATCTACAACATCATGTTATAGGGAGACCCATCATCACAACATCATGTTATAGGGAGACCCATCATCTACAACCCCATGTTATAGGGAGACCCATCATCTAAAACATCATCTACAACCCCATGTTATAGGGAGACCCATCATCTACAACCCCATGTTATAGAGAGACCCATCATATACAACATCATGTTATAGGGAGACCCATCATCTACAACATCATCTACAACCCCATGTTATAGGGAGATCCATCATCTATAACCCCATGTTATAGAGAGACCCATCATATACAACATCATGTTATAGGGAGACCCATCATCTACAACATCATCTACAACCCCATGTTATAGAGAGACCCATCATATACAACATCATGTTATAGGGAGACCCATCATCTACAACATCATCTACAACCCCATGTTATAGGGAGACCCATCATCACAACCCCATGTTATAGGGAGACCCATCATCTACAACCTCATGTTATAGGGAGACCCATCATCTACAACCTCATGTTATAGGGAGACCCATCATCTACAACATCATGTTATAGGGAGACCCATCATCTACAACCTCATGTTATAGGGAGACCCATCATCACAACATCATCTACAACCTCATGTTATAGGGAGACCCATCAGAGTGAATAGAAATTGGTGGGGTAAATAATTTATTCCAAATTCCACTCCAGGGCTAGAGGCACAGCTACAATAGCCTACATAAGGATATCACTAGCCTTGGTCCAAGGCGTTTTACAATAGCCTACATAAGGATATCACTAGCTCTGGTCCAAGGCATTTTACAATAGCCTACAAAAGGATATCAATAGCTCTGGTCCAAGGCATTTTACAATAGCCTACAAAAGGATATCACTAGCTCTGGTCCAAGGCATTTTACAATAGCCTACAAAAGGATATCAATAGCTCTGGTCCAAGGCATTTTACAATAGCCTACAAAAGGATATCACTAGCTCTGGTCCAAGGCATTTTACAATAGCCTACAAAAGGATATCACTAGCTCTGGTCCAAGGCGTTTTACAATAGCCTACAGAAGGATATCACTAGCTCTGGTCCAAGGCGTTTTACAATAGCCTACATAAGGATATCATTAGCTCTGGTCCAATATGTTTACAAGAGCTAGGATATCACCTACAAGGCTCAAGAACTGGACAAAAGCAACCCAGGATTGTGTCCCTAGTCTCTACACCTCCTGACCCAGGATTGTGTCCCTAGTCTCTACACCTCCTGACCCAAGATTGTGTCCCTAGTGTCTCTACACCCCATGACCCAGGATTGTGTCCCTAGTCTCTCTACACCTCCTGACCCAGGATTGTGTCCCTAGTCTCTCTACACCTCCTGACCCAGGATTGTGTCCCTAGTCTCTCTCTCTACACCTCCTGACCCAGGATTGTGTCCCTAGTCTCTCTACACCTCCTGACCCAGTATTGTGTCCCTAGTCTCTCTACACCTCCTGACCCAGGATTGTGTCCTTAGTCTCTCTACACCTCCTGACCCAGGATTGTGTCCTTAGTCTCTCCACACCTCCTGACAAGGGTCAATGGGATTTAGTTTGGGAGCAATGGGATTTAGTTTGGGAGCAATGGGATTTAGTTTGGGAGCAATGGGATTTAGTTTGGGAGCAATGGGATTGAATTTCTCTTTCATCTGTCTCACTGTTGGCCGAGGCACAGTGTTCTGTTTGTCCATGGCTTGTGGTTAAGTTAGATTTCTCATCCACACACACACACACACACACACACACACACTACTGTGCTGCGGCAGTGGCACACCTTCTATGATTACTTCTCTCTAAGGAAGGCTTCCCACCCTGGAAAATGAGAGGGTTTCATGCGCCAGATTTATCTGTGTACTTCTTTTCTCATTGGACAAGTCCAGGTACTCCCTCCCTGTTTCACAGCTATTTTTCTCAGTTTGTTGCCAAATGAACATGACCCAGAACTCACAACAGGTACTAGTCCATGCCAGCTGTTCAGTGACATTTATAGCATACATTGTTGGGAATTAAAGTGGATGACAACATGCAAATCAAACATTCTTGGAATGCATGACATTCCATAACCTGACAGGAGTCAAGTCAAACCACATTCTAGTACCAGGCTTGATTAACGTTGTAGAGTATCTCAGTAGAGCAGGTTCTAAACCATGATGCCTGCAGGATCCACCCCCTTTGCCTCGGAACCCACATTTAACCAGATTGTAATGATGTTTTACATCTATTTTTTGTTTTTGCAATTATATGTCAAGAGAACAAAATGACCACCTCTTCCATTATATATGACTCCATATAGCTCATATTCTTGATGGCGAATGGTGGCAAGCTCACTGGTTTGAGACCACAAAATCAACCAAATCTGCTTAATAGTGCTGTTGATAACACTTTATTTAAAATATGGCATGTGATTTTAAAGAGTAGAAAGTGTCTCCCCTGTATTTCCTGGTCCAGGTCTGAGTGACTAAGGTGTCTCCCTTGTATTTCCTGGTCCAGGTCTGAGTGACTAAGGTGTCTCTCCTGTATTTCCTGGTCCAGGTCTGAGTGACTAAGGTGTCTCTCCTGTATTTCCTGGTCCAGGTCTGAGTGACTAAGGTGTCTCCCCTGTATTTCCTGGTCCAGGTCTAAGTGACTAAGGTTTATCCCCTGTATTTCCTGGTCCAGGTCTAAGTGACTACGGTGTCTCCCCTGTATTTCCTGGTCCAGGTCTGAGTGACTAAGGTGTCTCCCCTGTATTTCCTGGTCCAGGTCTGAGTGACTAAGGTGTCTCCCCTGTATTTCATGGTCCAGGTCTGAGTGACTAAGGTGTCTCCCCTGTATTTCCTGGTCCAGGTCTGAGTGACTAAGGTGTCTCCCCTGTATTTCCTGGTCCAGGTCTGAGTGACTAAGGTGTCTCTCCTGTATTTCCTGGTCCAGGTCTGAGTGACTAAGGTGTCTCTCCTGTATTTCCTGGTCCAGGTCTGAGTGACTAAGGTGTCTCTCCTGTATTTCCTGGTCCAGGTCTGAGTGACTAAGGTGTCTCCCCTGTATTTCCTGATCCAGGTGAGTGACTAAGTCAGGTCCAGGAAATACAGGTTTTATAGGTTTGAGTAAGGGCTTGTCTAACAGAGTTGACATGGTGTTTCAGGTCTCAGTAAGGGTGTATCTAACAGAGTTGACATGGTGTTTCAGGTCTCAGTAAGGGTGTATCTAACAGAGTTGACATGGTGTTTCAGGTCTCAGTAAGGGTGTATCTAACAGAGTTGACATGGTGTCTCAGGTCTCAGTAAGGGTGTATCTAACAGAGTTGACATGGTGTCTCAGGTCTCAGTAAGGGTGTATCTAACAGAGTTGACATGGTGTCTCAGGTCTCAGTAAGGGTGTATCTAACAGAGTTGACATGGTGTCTCAGGTCTCAGTAAGGGTGTATCTAACAGAGTTGTTATGGTGTTTCAGGTCTCAGTAAGGGTGTATCTAACAGAGTTGACATGGTGTTTCAGGTCTCAGTAAGGGTGTATCTAACAGAGTTGACATGGTGTCTCAGGTCTCAGTAAGGGTGTGCCTAACAGAGTTGACATGGTGTCTCAGGTCTCAGTAAGGGTGTATCTAACAGAGTTGACATGGTGTCTCAGGTCTCAGTAAGGGTGTGCCTAACAGAGTTGACATGGTGTCTCAGGTCTCAGTAAGGGTGTATCTAACAGAGTTGATATGGTGTCTCAGGTCTCAGTAAGGGTGTGCCTAACAGAGTTGACATGGTGTCTCAGGTCTCAGTAAGGGTGTATCTAACAGAGTTGTTATGGTGTTTCAGGTCTCAGTAAGGGTGTATCTAACAGAGTTGACATGGTGTTTCAGGTCTCAGTAAGGGTGTATCTAACAGAGTTGTTATGGTGTTTCAGGTCTCAGTAAGGGTGTATCTAACAGAGTTGACATGGTGTTTCAGGTCTCAGTAAGGGTGTATCTAACAGAGTTGACATGGTGTTTCAGGTCTCAGTAAGGGTGTATCTAACAGAGTTGACATGGTGTTTCAGGTCTCAGTAAGGGTGTATCTAACAGAGTTGACATGGTGTCTCAGGTCTCAGTAAGGGTGTATCTAACAGAGTTGACATGGTGTCTCAGGTCTCAGTAAGGGTGTATCTAACAGAGTTGACATGGTGTCTCAGGTCTCAGTAAGGGTGTATCTAACAGAGTTGACATGGTGTCTCAGGTCTCAGTAAGGGTGTATCTAACAGAGTTGTTATGGTGTTTCAGGTCTCAGTAAGGGTGTATCTAACAGAGTTGACATGGTGTTTCAGGTCTCAGTAAGGGTGTATCTAACAGAGTTGACATGGTGTCTCAGTAAGGGTGTGTCTAACGGTGTTGATATGGTGTTTCAGGTCTCAGTAAGGGTGTGCCTAACAGAGTTGACATGGTGTCTCAGGTCTCAGTAAGGGTGTATCTAACAGAGTTGACATGGTGTCTCAGGTCTCAGTAAGGGTGTGCCTAACAGAGTTGACATGGTGTCTCAGGTCTCAGTAAGGGTGTATCTAACAGAGTTGATATGGTGTCTCAGGTCTCAGTAAGGGTGTGCCTAACAGAGTTGACATGGTGTCTCAGGTCTCAGTAAGGGTGTATCTAACAGAGTTGTTATGGTGTTTCAGGTCTCAGTAAGGGTGTATCTAACAGAGTTGACATGGTGTTTCAGGTCTCAGTAAGGGTGTATCTAACAGAGTTGATATGGTGTCTCAGGTCTCAGTAAGGGTGTGCCTAACAGAGTTGACATGGTGTCTCAGGTCTCAGTAAGGGTGTATCTAACAGAGTTGTTATGGTGTTTCAGGTCTCAGTAAGGGTGTATCTAACAGAGTTGTTATGGTGTTTCAGGTCTCAGTAAGGGTGTATCTAACAGAGTTGACATGGTGTCTCAGGTCTCAGTAAGGGTGTATCTAACAGAGTTGACATGGTGTTTCAGGTCTCAGTAAGGGTGTATCTAACAGAGTTGACATGGTGTTTCAGGTCTCAGTAAGGGTGTATCTAACAGAGTTGACATGGTGTCTCAGTAAGGGTGTATCTAACAGAGTTGACATGGTGTCTCAGTAAGGGTGTATCTAACAGAGTTGACATGGTGTTTCAGGTCTCAGTAAGGGTGTGTCTAACAGAGTTGACATGGTGTTTCAGGTCTCAGTAAGGGTGTATCTAACAGAGTTGACATGGTGTCTCAGTAAGGGTGTATCTAACAGAGTTGACATGGTGTCTCAGTAAGGGTGTATCTAACAGAGTTGACATGGTGTCTCAGTAAGGGTGTATCTAACAGAGTTGACATGGTGTCTCAGTAAGGGTGTATCTAACAGAGTTGATATGGTGTTTCAGGTCTCAGTAAGGGTGTGCCTAACGGAGGGATGGCCCAGTTTCAGGAGGAGATGAGGCAGCAGCTGGAGACCTCCATGCACGCAGAGCTGGAGAAACTACTGGACACTGCCACGGGGGTCGACAAGGAGGTACACACACACACACACACTTCTCCCTCTCCCTGGGTCCGTCTGGTAGTGATTGTGTTCCCAAGATGAGGGGAGGGGAAATCAGGTGAGTGACACATACTGTAGCAGAGTGTCAAAGAGAGTCCACACACACACACACACACACACACACACACACACACACACACACACACACACACACACACACACACACTTCTCCCTCTCCCTGGGTCCGTCTGGTAGTGATTGTGTTCCCAAGATGAGGGGAGGGGAAATCAGGTGAGTGACACATACTGTAGCAGAGTGTCAAAGAGAGTCCACACACACACACACACACACACACACACACACACACACACACACACACACACACACACACACACCTATAAGCATTTCACATCAATGAATGTTTATACACATGAAAGCCATGATGATATTGGTTGGCTTTGAACAGAAATGCTGTTTGATGATGTGTTTATAAATGTACTCATCAATAAATCAACCATATTACACCAACGATGAAAACATTCAGCCTCCGAGATGAGATCTGCTGTATCATCTATACTATGTAGTTTCATCTATACTATGTAGTTTCATCTATACTATGTAGAACTGGGTTTAAATCTTTCAACATCTTGAGCGTTTGCTTTAGTCTGTCTGGAGTGACAGGAGGACAGAGTTTGTTTTAGTCTGTCTGGAGTGACAGGAGGACAGAGTTTGTTTTAGTCTGTCTGGAGTGACAGGAGGACAGAGTTTGTTTTAGTCTGCCTGGAGTGACAGGAGGACAGAGTTTGTTTTAGTCTGTCTGGAGTGACAGGAGAACAGAGTTTGTTTTAGTCTGCCTGGAGTGACAGGAGGACAGAGTTTGTTTTAGTCTGCCTGGAGTGACAGGAGGACAGAGTTTGTTTTAGTCTGTCTGGAGTGACAGGAGGACAGAGTTTGTTTTAGTCTGCCTGGAGTGACAGGAGGACAGAGTTTGTTTTAGTCTGTCTGGAGTGACAGGAGGACAGAGTTTGTTTTAGTCTGCCTGGAGTGACAGGAGGACAGAATTTGTTTTAGTCTGTCTGGAGTGACAGGAGGACAGAGTTTGTTTTAGTCTGCCTGGAGTGACAGGAGGACAGAGTTTGTTTTAGTCTGCCTGGAGTGAAAGGAGGACAGAGTTTGTTTTAGTCTGTCTGGAGTGACAGGAGGACAGAGTTTGTTTTAGTCTGTCTGGAGTGACAGGAGGACAGAGTTTGTTTTAGTCTGTCTGGAGTGACAGGAGGACAGAGTTTGTTTTAGTCTGTCTGGAGTGACAGGAGGACAGAGTTTGTTTTAGTCTGCCTGGAGTGACAGGAGAACAGAGTTTGTTTTAGTCTGCCTGGAGTGACAGGAGGACAGAGTTTGTTTTAGTCTGTCTGGAGTGACAGGAGGACAGAGTTTGTTTTAGTCTGTCTGGAGTGACAGGAGGACAGAGTTTGTTTTAGTCTGTCTGGAGTGACAGGAGGACAGAGTTAGTTTTAGTCTGTCTGGAGTGACAGGAGGACAGAGTTTGTTTTAGTCTGCCTGGAGTGACAGGAGGACAGAGTTTGTTTTAGTCTGTCTGGAGTGACAGGAGGACAGAGTTTGTTTTAGTCTGTCTGGAGTGACAGGAGGACAGAGTTTGTTTTAGTCTGTCTGGAGTGACAGGAGGACAGAGTTTGTTTTAGTCTGTCTGGAGTGACAGGAGGACAGAGTTTGTTTTAGTCTGCCTGGAGTGACAGGTGGACAGAGTTTGTTTTAGTCTGTCTGGAGTGACAGGAGGACAGAGTTTGTTTTAGTCTGTCTGGAGTGACAGGAGGACAGAGTTTGTTTTAGTCTGCCTGGAGTGACAGGAGGACAGAGTTTGTTTTAGTCTGCCTAGAGTGACAGGAGGACAGAGTTTGTTTTAGTCTGTCTGGAGTGACAGGAGGACAGAGTTTGTTTTAGTCTGCCTGGAGTGACAGGAGGACAAAGTTTGTTTTAGTCTGCCTGGAGTGACAGGAGGACAGAGTTTGTTTTAGTCTGTCTGGAGTGACAGGAGGACAGAGTTTGTTTTAGTCTGTCTGGAGTGACAGGAGGACAGAGTTTGTTTTAGTCTGTCTGGAGTGACAGGAGGACAGAGTTTGTTTTAGTCTGTCTGGAGTGACAGGAGGACAGAGTTTGTTTTAGTCTGCCTGGAGTGACAGGAGGACAGAGTTTGTTTTAGTCTGTCTGGAGTGACAGGAGGACAGAGTTTGTTTTAGTCTGTCTGGAGTGACAGGAGGACAGAGTTTGTTTTAGTCTGTCTGGAGTGACAGGAGGACAGAGTTTGTTTTAGTCTGTCTGGAGTGACAGGAGGACAGAGTTTGTTTTAGTCTGTCTGGAGTGACAGGAGGACAGAGTTTGTTTTAGTCTGTCTGGAGTGACAGGAGGACAGAGTTTGTTTTAGTCTGTCTGGAGTGACAGGAGGACAGAGTTTGTTTTAGTCTGTCTGGAGTGACAGGAGGACAGAGTTTGTTTTAGTCTGTCTGGAGTGACAGGAGGACAGAGTTTGTTTTAGTCTGTCTGGAGTGACAGGAGGACAGAGTTTGTTTTAGTCTGTCTGGAGTGACAGGAGGACAGAGTTTGTTTTAGTCTGTCTGGAGTGACAGGAGGACAGAGTTTGTTTTAGTCTGTCTGGAGTGACAGGAGGACAGAGTTTGTTTTAGTCTGCCTGGAGTGACAGGAGGACAGAGTTTGTTTTAGTCTGCCTGGAGTGACAGGAGGACAGAGTTTGTTTTAGTCTGTCTGGAGTGACAGGAGGACAGAGTTTGTTTTAGTCTGTCTGGAGTGACAGGAGGACAGAGTTTGTTTTAGTCTGTCTGGAGTGACAGGAGGACAGAGTTTGTTTTAGTCTGTCTGGAGTGACAGGAGGACAGAGTTTGTTTTAGTCTGTCTGGAGTGACAGGAGGACAGAGTTTGTTTTAGTCTGCCTGGAGTGACAGGAGGACAGAGTTTGTTTTAGTCTGTCTGGAGTGACAGGAGGACAGAGTTTGTTTTAGTCTGTCTGGAGTGACAGGAGGACAGAGTTTGTTTTAGTCTGTCTGGAGTGACAGGAGGACAGAGTTTGTTTTAGTCTGTCTGGAGTGACAGGAGGACAGAGTTTGTTTTAGTCTGTCTGGAGTGACAGGAGGACAGAGTTTGTTTTAGTCTGCCTGGAGTGACAGGAGGACAGAGTTTGTTTTAGTCTGTCTGGAGTGACAGGAGGACAGAGTTTGTTTTAGTCTGTCTGGAGTGACAGGAGGACAGAGTTTGTTTTAGTCTGTCTGGAGTGACAGGAGGACAGAGTTTGTTTTAGTCTGTCTGGAGTGACAGGTGGACAGAGTTTGTTTTAGTCTGTCTGGAGTGACAGGAGGACAGAGTTTGTTTTAGTCTGTCTGGAGTGACAGGTGGACAGAGTTTGTTTTAGTCTGTCTGGAGTGACAGGAGGACAGAGTTTGTTTTAGTCTGTCTGGAGTGACAGGAGGACAGAGTTTTGTTTTTTGAGATTTTTTAAATGTATTGGTTCCATTGCAACAGGCAGCTCAATCAAACACCGATACAGTATTTGGTACAACCAGTAACCCAGCATATCTCTGTCTGTTTGTATGCCTACTGGGGATAAAGTCATGTTGTTGTTCTAACGTATACTCCTCGTGTATTCCAGGTCTCCAAGAAGGACTTTGATGGATTCAAGAAGCTGTTCCACAGGTTTCTGCAGGTGAAGGGGCCATCGGTGGACTGGCCCAAGATACACAGACCTCCAGAAGACTCAGTAAGGCTCAAATAAAAACTGTCTGTGTGTGTGTGTGTGTGTGTGTGTGTGTGTGTGTGTGTGTGTATCTGTTAGCTCATCAGTGAGTGATCCAGTAATATGGTGTGATGAAGTGGACTCTCAGGCAGATGGGAACAGTGGAGGCCAGGGGGAGAGCTCACACGGTGAGGCCAGCTTTGGGGTCTCTTCCTCTGGGCATGCAGCCAGCTGGCTCCCCCTGTCTCTGCTAGAGCTCCAGGGCTCCCTCCACAACCCCCAAGCTTTCTCTCACAGCTGACTGGGCCCAGAAAGAGAGACCTGGGGAAGAAAGAGAGAGAGACCTGGGGAAGAAAGAGAGAGAGACCTGGGGAAGAGAGAGAAACAGAGACCTGGGGAAGAACGAGAGAGAGAGACAGAATAGAGAGAGAGGGACAGAATAGAGAGAGAGAGACAGAATAGAGAGAGAGACAGAATAGAGAGAGAGACAGAATAGAGAGAGAGACAGAATAGAGAGAGAGACAGAATAGAGAGAGAGAGACAGAATAGAGAGAGAGAGACAGAATAGAGAGAGGGACAGAGAGAGAGAGGGACAGAATAGAGAGAGAGACAGAAGGAGAGAGAGTGACAGAGAAAGAAGGATAGAGAGAAACAGAGACCAGGGAAAGAAATGGAGACAGAAAGAGAGAGAGAGGGATGTCTCATTTTGTTTTGTGGATAGGGAAAGAAAGTGACAGGGAGCACCTTAAGAGATCATTTTTGTGCAGTTTTGTTTACTTGTAGTACTGCACATATACATTTGTGTGTGTGTGTGTGTGTGTGTGTGAGAGGTGGGGCTGGGCTGGGTGTGTGTGTGTGTGTGTGTGTGTGTGTGTGTGTGTGTGTGTGTGTGTGTGTGAGGTGGGGCTGGATGTGGGTGTGTCGTAGTTTGTTCATGTTGAAATGACTATTGATGGCTTTGTTCCTATGAACCAGCAGTCTTCAAAATGAGTGATGAGTAGTATGTGTGTGTGTGTGTGTGTGTGTGTGTGTGTGTGTGTGTGTGTGTGTGTGTGTGTGTGTGTGTGTGTGTGTGTGTGATGATGTATGTTTGTGTGATGATGGATGTTTGTGTGCATGTTTGAGTGATTTATGTCGTGAGGGTGTGTGTTCTGTATACGTGAGGAGAGCAGAACCTAAACATCCTTTAACTCACATGTTCTGCTCTATGAATCAGAGCCTAGTCACGTGGTTCCATACTAACATTCCAAATGGGGACTAGTGTGAGAGCAGAACCTAAACATCCTTTAATTCACATAATATCACATAGGTTCATTCATTTGGGGCTAATTCGCCATCTGAGGAAGTGGTTCTCTAAATGTAGCCTATTAGTGATGGTTAGCCGTGGTATTGGTATATAACAGTTCATGTGATGTATAGGCCCATGCAACCACCTTGAATGGCAGTCGGCAGTGCCCTTTGTTCAATAGTAAATACAATTCAGACCAGAAAGCTGGGACCCCCCCCAACAGTAAGAACAGTGGTTGCTTGCAACACGGGGTTTTCCCCTGGCGTTCGGCCTCCATTTTGAAACATTGCAATCCGAAAGCATTTCACAAAGGAAAGAGCGAGTGAAACTGCACTGCTTCAGCAAGCAGGAACTCTGTGGTCCAGATGACTGACCAGTGGGCCGGGTGGAAATGTTTTGCCAACCTTACTTATTCATTCAACTAGTTTGAATACAAAACAATCCATCCATCCGTGATGGGCGATATGAGTGATCCATTAAAGTAACCCAACCTGATAACCTGACGTTGACAACGTGTCTGGGACTGTCCTGGCTTATTTTCCTTCTTCGCCTCAGTTGCATAATAATGATTGTTTGCAATGTGTTCCAAGCTGAAGCTAGGGAGGGGCAGAGTGAAGGACAGAGGGATTGGATGACATAGGCTTGCTGGGAAACAGGATTCAGGAACCTTCTGGGAGATAGGAAGAGCTCACTATTCTTTGGAGTGTTCCACTATTCTTTGGAGGGTTCCACTATTCTTTGGAGGGTTCCACTATTCTTTGGAGGGTTCCACTATTCTTTGGAGTGTTCCACTATTCTTTGGAGTGTTCCACTATTCTTTGGAGGGTTCCACTATTCTTTGGAGTGTTCCACTATTATTTGAAGTGTTCCACTATTCTTTGGAGGGCTCCACTATTATTTGGAGTGTTCCACTATTCTGTGGAGGGTTCCACTATTCTTTGGAGTGTTCCACTATTCTTTGGAGTGTTCTACTATTCTTTGGAGGGTTCCACTATTCTTTGGAGTGTTCCACTATTATTTGAAGTGTTCCACTATTCTTTGGAGGGTTCCACTATTCTTTGGAGTGTTCCACTATTCTGTGGAGGGTTCCACTATTCTTTGGAGGGTTCCACTATTCTTTGGAGTGTTCCACTATTATTTGAAGTGTTCCACTATTCTTTGGAGGGTTCCACTATTCTTTGGAGTGTTCCACTATTCTGTGGAGGGTTCCACTATTCTTTGGAGTGTTCCACTATTCTTTGGAGTGTTCCACTATTCTTTGGAGGGTTCCACTATTCCTTGTCAATGTAATTTACAAAATAGCCTCCAACACTCTACTCAACAAATTGGATGCAGTCTATCACAGTGCCATCCGTTTTGTCACCAAAGCCCCATATACTACCTACCACTGCGACCTGTACTCTCTCGTTGGCTGGCCCTCGCTTCATACTCGTCGCCAAACCCACTGGCTACAGGTTATCTACAAGCCCTTTCTGCTAGGTAAAGCCCCGCCTTATCTCAGCTCACTGGTCACCATAGCAGCACTCACCCGTAAAAATCATTGAAGCTGGAAACTCATATCTCCTTCACTAGCTTTAAGCAGCACACAGATCACTGCACCTGTACATAGCCCATCTACCTACCTCATCCCCATACAGTATTTATTTATCTTGCTCCTTTGCACCCCAGTATCTCTACTTGCACATTCATCTTCTGCACATCAATCACTCCAGTGTTTAATTGCTGTACTTCGCCACCATGGCCTATTTATTGCCTTACCTGATTTGCAGGTTCCTTTCATGTGGAATATTTTTTTATAATTATCCACATTATCATACTAGATTATATCAGGTATCTGGTAACCTGTTTATCCGGTTTCTGACATATCAGCTTCACTGTGAGATTATTAAAAGGTCAGTACAAATGTTAAAGCAACAAAGTGAACTCCCCGCCCCTGTTTCGGTAAAAAGCTGAGGGATGGGGCTGGAGAAATGTAACCACTCTCAAGTTCATAGACGTAGCATCCATGATATCAAAAGTATAGCTTTAACCATGTTTTGATGCTATATAGTGTTTGTTTACTTTGATTACAAACATTGGAGTAAAACAAGCTTATATTTTGGGTTCTGATGGGGTACGACAAGCTCATGAGGCATATCATTCATTTGTATGTCCAAAAATGGATGTAACAACTGCTGATTGCCCCTTATTTAAGGAGCATTATGTCATGTAGTAGTGATGACAGGTAATAGGGAGCGAGAGTGTAGAGAGGGCCTCTTCAGCTCACATCCTCATCTTGACACCATTCAGGACCAGGTTTCTCATTTCTCTCATCTTGACACCATTCAGGACCAGGTTTCTCATTTCTCTCACCTTGACACCATTCAGGACCAGGTTTCTCATTTCTCTCATCTTGACACCATTCAGGACCAGGTTTCTCATTTCTCTCATCTTGACACCATTCAGGACCAGGTTTCTCATTTCTCTCATCTTGACACCATTCAGGACCAGGTTTCTCATTTCTCTCATCTTGACACCATTCAGGACCAGGTTTCTCATTTCTCTCATCTTGACACCATTCAGGACCAGGTTTCTCATTTCTCTCACCTTGACACCATTCAGGACCAGGTTTCTCATTTCTCTCATCTTGACACCATTCAGGACCAGGTTTCTCATTTCTCTCATCTTGACACCATTCAGGACCAGGTTTCTCATTTCTCTCATCTTGACACCATTCAGGACCAGGTTTCTCATTTCTCTCATCTTGACACCATTCAGGACCAGGTTTCTCATTTCTCTCACCTTGACACCATTCAGGACCAGGTTTCTCATTTCTCTCATCTTGACACCATTCAGGACCAGGTTTCTCATTTCTCTCATCTTGACACCATTCAGGACCAGGTTTCTCTGACCTTGCAAGTCTTCTCTACTTTCATCCAGTATGGCCTTTCAGATGAGTGTTTCTTAATCATTAGAGGTTCTTGCCTCAGCACTACCCACCTGATTCAAATCATCATTTGAATCAGCTGTCTGCACCCTTTAGCATCACCAGTACCAGGATGAAGAAACCCTGTTCTAGATCACAGTGAATAAGATGACATGGACAGAGTGGATCTGATCCTAGATCAGGCCTGCTGCTCTGAGACACTACTGCTACTCTTCATCCAGTTGAGCGGATTGAGCTCAGTTCAAAAGCACAGAGTTGAGCTGATTGAGCTCAGTTCAAAAGCACAGAGTTGAGCTGATTGAGCTCAGTTCAAAAGCACAGAGTTGAGCTGATTGAGCTCAGTTCAAAAGTACAGAGTTGAGCTGATTGAGCTCAGTTCAAAAGCACAGAGTTGAGCTGATTGAGCTCAGTTCAAAAGCACAGAGCTGAGCTGATTGAGCTCAGTTCAAAAGCACAGAGTTGAGCTGATTGAGCTCAGTTCAAAAGCACAGAGTTGAGCTGATTGAGCTCAGTTCAAAAGCACAGAGTTGAGCTGATTGAGCTCAGTTCAAAAGTACAGAGTTGAGCTGATTGAGCCCAGTTCAAAAGCACAGAGTTGAGCTGATTGAGCTCAGTTCAAAAGTACAGAGTTACTTGGTGTAGTACCTCTCAGCACAGGGCTACTCAAATCAAATCAAATGTTATTAGTCACATGCGGCGAATACAACAGGTGTAGTAGACCTAACAGTGAAATGCTGAATACAACAGCTGTAGTAGACCTAACAGTGAAATGCTGAATACAACAGGTGTAGACCTAACAGTGAAATGCTTACTTACGAGACCCTAACCAACAATGCAGTTTCAAAACAATACAGATAAGAATAAGAGATCAAAGTAACAAGTAGTTAAAGAGCAGCAGTGAAATAACAATAGCGAGACTATATACAGGGGTGTACCGATACAGAGTCAATGTGCGGGGGCACCGGTTATTTGAGGTAGTATGTACATGTAGGTATAGTTATTAAAGTGACTATGCATAGATGACATCAGCGAGTAGCAGTGATGTAAAGAGGGGGTGAGGGGGGAGGCACTGCAAATAGTCTGGGTAGCCATTTGACTAGATGTTCAGGAGTCTTATGGCTTGGGGGAAGAAGCTGTTTAGAAGCCTCTTGGACCTAGACTTGGCGCTCCGGTACCGCTTGCCGTGCGGTAGCAGAGAGAACAGTCTATGACTAGGGTGGCCAGAGTCTTTGACCATTTTTAGGGCCTTCCTCTGACACTGCCTGTTATAGAGGTCCTGGATGGCAGGAAGCTTGGTCCCAGTGATGTACTGGGCCGTTCGCACTACCCACTGTAGTGCCTTGTGGTCGGAGGCCGAGCAGTTGCCAAACCAGGCAACCAGTGACGCTCTCGATGGTGCAGCTGTAGAACCTTTTGAGGATTTGAGGACACATGCCAAATCTTTTCAGTCTCCTGAGTGGTAATAGGTTTTGTCGTGCCCTCTTCACGACTTGGTGTGCTTGGACCTTGGAACTTGAAGCTCTCAACCTGCTCCACTACAAACCCGTCAATGAGAATGGGGGTGTGCTCGGTCTCTTTTTCCTGTAGTCCACAATCATCTCCTTAGTCTTGATCGTGTTGAGGGAGAGGTTGTTGTCTTAGCACCACACGGTCAGTGTGGCTCCTCCCTATAGGCTGTCTCGTCGTTGTCGGTGATCAGGCCTACCACTTGTGTCATCAGCAAATGTAATGATGGTGTTGGAGTCGTGCCTGGTCGTGCAGTCATGAGTGAACAGGGAGTAGAGGAGGGGACCGAGCATTGCACCCGAGGGGCCCCTGTGTTGAAGATCAGCGTGGTGGATGTGTTGTTACCTACCCTTACCACCCGGGGGCGTCCCATCAGGAAGTCCAGGATCTAGTTGCAGAGGGAGGTTTTTAGTCCCAGGGTCCTTAGCTTATTGATGAGCTTTGAGGGCACTATGGCGTTGAATGCTGAGCTGTAGTCAATGAATATCATTCTCACATAGGTGTTCCTTTTGTCCAGGTGGGAAAGTGCAGTGTGGAGTGCAATGGAGATTGCATCATCTGTGGATCTGTTGGGGCGGTATGCAAATTGGAGTGGGTCTAGTGTTTCTGGGATGATGGTGTTGATGTGAGCCATGACCAGCCTTTCAAGGCACTTCATGGCTACAGATGTGAGTGCTACAGGTCTGTAGTCATTTGGGCAGGTTACCTTAGTGTTCTTGGGCACAGGGTCTATGGTGGTCTGCTTAAAGCATGTTGGTATTACAGACTCGGACAAGGAGAGGTTGAAAATGTCAGTGAAGACACTTGCCAGTTAGTCAGCGCATGCTCGCAGTACACATCCTGGTAATCTGTCTGGCCCTGCGGCCTTGTGAATGTTGACCTGTTTAAAGGTCTTACTCACATCAGCTGCGGTGAGCGTGATTACACAGTCTTCCGGAACAGCTGGTGCTCTCATGCATGTTTCAGTGTTATTTTCCTCGAAGCGAGCATAGAACTAGTTTAGCTCGTCTGGTAGGCTAGTGTCACTGGGCAGCTCTCGGCTGTGCTTCCCTTTGTAGTCTGTAATGGTTTGCAAGCCCTGCCACATCCAACGAGCATCAGAGCCGGTGTAGTACGATTCGATCTTAGTCCTGTATGGACGCTTTTTCTGTTTTACCGTTCGTCAGAGGGCGTAGCAGATTTCTTATAAGCTTCCCGGGTTAGAGTCCCGCTCCTTGAAAGCTGCAGCTCTATCCTTTAGCTCAGTGCGGATGCTGCCTGTAATCCATGGCTTCTGGTTGGGGTATGTACTTACGGTCACTGTGGGGACGACGTCATTGATGCACTTATTGATGAAGCCAATGACTGATGTGGTGTAATCCTCAATGCCATCAGAGGAATCCCGGAACATATTCTAGTCTGTGCTAGCAAACCAGTCCTGTAGCTTAGCAACTGCTTCCTCTGACCACTTTTTTACTGGTGCTTCCTGGTGTTTCCTGCTTTAATTTTTGCTTGTAAGCAGGAATCAGGAGGATAGAATTATGGTCAGATTTGCCAAATGGAGGGCGAGGGAGAGACTTGTATGCGTCTCTGTGTGTGGAGTAAAGGTGGTCCAGAGTTCTTTTCCCCTCTGGTTGCACATTTAACATGCTGATAGAAATTTGGTAAAACGGAATTAAGTTTCCCTGCATTAAAGTCCCCAGCTACCAGGAGTGCCGCCTCTGGGTGAGCGTTTTCTTGTTTGCTTATAGCATTGAATAAGCTGTATTCTGCCATCTTAGTGCCTCTGACTGTGGTGGTTTGTATAGACAGCTACAAAGAATACAGATGAAAACTCTCTCGGTAGGTAGTGTGGTCTACAGCTTATCATGAGATACTCTACCTCAGGCGAGCAATGGCTTGAGACTTCCTTAGATATCGTGCACCAGCTGTTGTTAGCAAAAATACATAGACTGCCACCCCTTGTTTTACCAGACACCGCTGTTCTATCCTGCCAGTACATCGTATAACCAGCCAGCTGTATGTTGATATTGTCATCGTTCAGCTACGACTCCGTGAAGCATAAGATGTTACAGTTTTTAATGTCCCCATTGGGAGTTTAATCTTCCGCGTAACTCGTCGATTTTATTGTCCAAAGATTGCACGTTTGCTAGCAGAATGGAGGGAGGTGGGGGTTTATTCGATCGCCTATGAATTCTCAGAAGGCAGCCCGACTTTTGGACTCTCTATTTCTCCGCCTCCTCTTCACGCAGATCACAGGGATTGGGGCCTATTCCAGAGGAAGCAGTGTATCATGCTGTCATGTTAATTTAACCAGACAAGTCAAGTTAACAACCAATTCTTATTTAGACACACAGACAACAGGGTTTAAAATCACAGGGTTGCATAGTTTCTTTGCAGGATAAAATTACAGTATTGCCATATTCTCCCTTGGTTTAAAACCACAGGGTTGCCATAGTTTCTTCAGTATAAAATTACAGTATTGCCATATTCTCCCTTGGTTTAAAACCACAGGGTTGCCATAGTTTCTTCAGTATAAAATTACAGTATTGCCATATTCTCCCTTGGTTTAAAACCACAGGGTTGTCATAGTTTCTTCTCAGTATAAAATTACAGTGTTGCCATATTCTCCCTCAGTATAAAATTACAGTGTTGCCTTATTCTCCCTCAGTATAAAACCACAGTGTTGCCATATTCTCCCTCAGTATAAAATGACAGTGTTGCCATATTCTCCCTCAGTATAGAATTCCAGTATTACCATAGTTCTCTCTGTTTTAAACCACAGGGTTGTCATAGTTCTCTGTTTTAAACCACAGGGTTGCCATAGTTTTCTCTGTTTTAAACCACAGGGTTGCCATAGTTTTCTCTGTTTTAAACCACAGGGTTGCCATAGTTTTCTCTGTTGTAAACCACAGGGTTGCCATAGTTTTCTCTGTTGTAAACCACAGGGTTGCCATAGTTTTCTCTGTTTTAAACCACAGGGTTGCCATAGTTCTCTGTTTTAAACCACAGGGTTGCCATAGTTCTCTGTTTTAAACCACAGGGTTGCCATGTCTCTAGGGATGCTCTTTGAAGTCCATTCTCTCGGCTGTGTGCGTCAGTCGTACTACTGAGTATTCTGATCCAGCATCAACACACAGGCTGCATCCCAAAGGGAACCCTAATTCCCTATATAGTGGACTCTGGCCAAAAGCAGTGCACTAATATAGGGAATAGGGTGCCATTTTGGAATGCACACACAGCTTGGAATGCACACACAGGGGGGGGGGGGGGGGGGGTATGGTCTGGGTTCCAAATGCACGTCCCAAATGGCACCCTATTCCCTTTATAGCACACTTTCCTTGATACTTTACCTTGAACTCAGTCACAGTTGGGAAGGGATGGAGAATGAAGGAAAGGAAAGTGAAGGAATCCAAGATGTGTGTGTGGAGAACTTCTGAGGAGACACTCTGTAGTTTGGTTTCAGTGTGTTCTCTCTGTCTGGATGCCTCTGTATCCTCTCCGATGTCTTGTTGCTGTTCTGATAGAACCCCGGCTGTTGGGAAAAAGACTGAGTCTGGAAGCAGAGTTTACGTTGGGTAGAGAGGGAGAGGAGGCTAAGTGCTATGGACGACCTGATGCTAAATTGGGCCTAGCTAGAGCACACACACACACTAACATATACACACTGTCACAAACACTGTCACACACACACACTGTCACATACACACAACACAAATCCCGGGTTGTTTCCCCCTCAGTAGCAGACCCTCACTGCTGGGCCTTCTCATTTATTAGAGAGAGAGAATCACACTTACACTCACTCCTCTCAAACAGAGTCCGTCTTATGGGAGAGGTAGAGGGAGGAGGGAAGGAGGGGGAGGGGTGACGGGAAGGAGAGGAGAGGTAGAGGGGGAGGGGGAGGGGAAGGAGAGGTAGAGGGGGAGGGGGAGGGGAAGGATAGGTAGAGGTGGGAGAATTATTTTAAATATTTTGTCACACCGGGTAGCTGCAGTGAAATGTGTTGTTTTACATGGCCAGCAATAGTAGGATGGCTCCCCTGGAGCAATTTAGGAAAAAGCACCAGAAAAGCACATCCAAAAATGACACGTAACACAAAGACATGAGGAGGGAACAGAGGAATAAATACATGTAGTGTGATTGGGGAATGAAAACCAGGTGTGCAGGGAACAAGACAAAACAAATGGATACATGAAAAATGGAGTGGCGATGGCGAGAAAGCCGGTGACGTCGACCGCCGAACGCCGCCCCAACAAGGAGAGGAGCCGACTTCGGCGGAAGTTCATCTGAAAGTTTCAATATTGATTATTTTAAACCCAAGAACATGTTTTAGAACAGTAATCTTAGTAAGAAATATGCTAACATAATTGCCATTGCTAGCTAGACAGCTAGCTGAAACAATTGCCTAGCAACAAACATCATAAGTAGATATGAGAAATTTGTAAAAACTAGATCAAACAAAAATACATTCTTTAAAACAAAAATACATTGTAGAAACTATAAAGACACCCGACCGTCAGAAGAATTGGACCAAAGCGCAGCGTGGTGACCGTACACTACTTTATTTCTAATGTCGCCAACAATAAACAATACCAACCGACCGTGAAGCTTAACAGGGCTATAGTGCCACTAACAAAGTCAACTTCCCACAAATAACAAAGGGAAAAAGGCTGCCTAAGTATGATTCCCAATCAGAGACAACGATAGACAGCTGTCCCTGATTGACAACCATACCCGGCCAAAACATAGAAGTACAAAAACCTAGAAAACAAAACATAGAATGCCTACCCAAATCACACCCTGACCAAACCAAAATAGAGACATAAAAAGGCTCTCTAAGGTCCAGGCGTGACAGACACCAGCCTAGGAGATGTTGTGGCGGGACTTGAAACAAGCAGTTCATGCTTAAAAACCCACAAATGTTGCAGAGTTAAACCAGTTCTGCATACAAGAGTGGGCCAAAATTCCTCCACAGCGATGTGAGAGACTGATCAACA
>NC_143044.1:52312500-52340000 GCF_057628025.1 Oncorhynchus mykiss | reverse complement strand
ACAATTGTGGAGTGGACCTCAGCCAAGATGCCATATACCTTCCTGTAATCTACAGTATCTTCTTCATCATTGGCACTCCCCTCAATCTGATGGCCCTGTTCGGGCTCTATCGTCTGATCAAGTCTGAAAACGTCTTACCGGTGTACGTGATCAACCTGCTCCTTTCGGATCTCCTCCAACTGTTCACTGTACCTCTATGGATTGACTACTATCGCAGGGGTCACAGCTGGCGATTCGGGTCCACTTCCTGCCAGTTATTGGGGGTCAGTTTCTACATCAGCATTTACACCGGCATTGCCTTCATGTGCATCATCGCTTTGGAGCGCTACTTGGCCATCGCCAAGCCTCTGAGATTCCAAGCATTGAGAAAGCTGAAGTTTGCACGATGGATAGCCCTTAGCATATGGGTTGTGGTAGCCGTGCCTCCATCCATCGTCTTGCATAAAATGCAACCCAACGACAATCACACCCTGTGTATCGAGAGCTACCCTTCCAAGGAGGGGTTCATCATCTACCGATTGATCACCTTATCCCTGTCCTTCATCATCCCTCTCGCCTTCATCGTGATCCTCCACCGGCAGACCCTGAGGTCTTTGTCAGCCATTGGTACCTTGGGAACGGAAGAGAAGCACCGCATCAGGGGGCTTCTCATTCTGCTGATGGTCATCTTCATCCTGGTCCTCGGCCCCTACCACATCACAGGATGCGTGAAGTACATTGGATTGCTTCTCCACGGTGACGCCTGTGAGTGGGAGAAGACAGTGTTTGTGCCCTACCAGCTGGGCAGGGGTTTGCTGAGCCTCAACAGTGTGCTGGACCCCATACTTTATACGTTCCTGAGGAGTGACTTCAGGGCGGCTGCGGGCCATTACCTGCCCTGCCTGAGGAGAATGCAGGAGTCTGTATGCAGGACTGTGAGTCATCAGAGGACCAACACTAAGACCCCTAGTACTCTCTCAGATCACTCTGATTCTATCTAAACCCAAACCAGACATTTTTAACATACCTGTACAGGATGTACAGTACCTAGCTAGATGCTATCTGCTTGTATTATAATGTAATATCCAGGCTTCGAAAAATCATCACCAGGACCACTATTCAAATCAAATCAAATCAAATCAAATGTATTTATATAGCCCTTCGTACATCAGCTGATATCTCAAAGTGCTGTACAGAAACCCAGCCTAAAACCCCAAACAGCAAGCAATGCAGGTGTAGAAGCACGGTGGCTAGGAAAAACTCCCTAGAAAGGCCAAAACCTAGGAAGAAACCTAGAGTCGGAACCAGGCTATGTGGGGTGGCCAGTCCTCTTCTGGCTGTGCCGGGTGGAGATTATAACAGAACATGGCCAAGATTATCCTTGGAGACCCCACAGAGAGACCCTGATTCAACCTGTGATAAACATTAATACTGAACATTATTCATAAATGCTGCAGAACAAAGGTTATACTGTGGGAAAGGAACATCTCTAAGATATACATATATTTCAGATTGTTATTCTTTTTTTTTTACAAAAACTGTTTGTTTCTTTAAACAGTGCCAGTGGGTTTTGGAAAGTACATTCTTGATTGAGACAGACGTGGTTTGCCTCATATTGCCACAGCCAGGAAGTTGCCAGATTTGGGATTTCATGTGGCAGGCAGCTGGTCTCGCAGAAGGACTGGTGTCCTCATAATAAATTCATATTTCCTCTTTCAAGCACCAAACAATTTCACAAAAAGGAACTTGCCTAGAAACACATCTTGTTCCAAATCAATTGGAAGTTGTTTTACAAACTTGTTTTACAACTTTGTTTAATCAAACTTACAAACTAGACCTGAAACATATAAGATAAACTGCTGAAGGACTGAACATAGTTGTAATCCTTGGTTGTCCACAATAGTGTATATTTGACACTGGGGAGAAAAATAATGTAGTACTTTGATGATTTAGAGTTGCTCCTGGCAACTGAAAGGGATGGGTCGACGAGACTGTTCTACCTGTTTATAAATAGCATCGTACACAACTGAGGACCACATGTATACAAGAATTGGAAGTGGTTTTGTAATGTGGGGCAATGTATAATATTGTATTTCTGTCAACATTGCAATGCTAAATGTAAATCAGTCTATATCACAAACCTATGTACCATTTCATTTCAAACATTTAATTTAAAACATAACTGTACATATCATGACATCTTTAAGATTCAGTTGATTAAAAGAGTTTCATGTTTGCATAAAAATGATATAGATAATATCCCATATGTTACTATAGCCTATAGGGGGGCAAAACTAATGAAATATATAGTGAGTTCCTAATGTTTCCATCTGTGCTACAACACTGAAGGTGCTAAAGATGATGCCGACATAGTAACACGTACCACTTGACATTATGTGCATTGCATGTCCAATTTATCTGCCCACAGAGACTAATCACATAATTCTAGCTCTATGGTTGAGGCAGTCATTCCACACGGCACTAAAGTGAAGGGAGCGAGAATCCTGTAAAATTGCTCTTGATTCATAGAACTGCCAAATCAATAAAAGTGTATTTTATCTAATTACACATTATTAAAGCGAAGACATATAAATATATATATTTTTTAATCAACTCCTTGCCTCTGTGAATGAGCCAAGCATTATTGCACTGATTCAGATTGATACCAGTTAATTGTTGTACAATGCATTAAAGAGTGCTTTAATTATAGACGGCACTCTGTCTTCTCTCTGCTGCCACTCTTATCCTGCTCTGTCATTTGTTCACTAGGCCCTGCAGACCTGATTAGTCAATGGATGCATTGTAATAACCCTGGCTCTTAAAGAGTGGTAGCTCCAGCTCAATGCAGTCAGGCTCCCACATCCAAAGTTATTGATCCAATAGACTGTAATGCCCACCCCGATCCATATCACAGTCTGCTTCCTATCAGTGACACACAGGGATGCTTGCCATGCTCAGATTTTCAATATGGTTTCATGCATGTGAATATGGTCGTGTGTGATTTACATTATCAGGGGATTTTATAGCACGCAATTATAAACTGGCCCTCACAAGTTGATGGTAATCTGTTTTAAAGGTGCTGGGTAGATAACTGTCCCTCACAAGTTGATGATAATCTGTCTTAAAGGTGCTGGGTAGATAACTGGCCCTCACAAGTTGATGGTAATCTGATTTAAAGGTGCTGGGTAGATAACTGGCCCTCACAAGTTGATGGTAATCTGTCTTAAAGGTGCTGGGTAGATAACTGGCCCTCACAAATTGATGATAATCTGTCTTAAAGGTGCTGGGTAGATAACTGGCCCTCACAAGTTGATGGTAATCTGTCTTAAAGGTGCTGGGTAGATAACTGGCCCTCACAAATTGATGGTAATCTGTCTTAAAGGTGCTGGGTAGATAACTGGCCCTCACAAGTTGATGGTAATCTGTCTTAAAGGTGCTGGGTAGATAACTGGCCCTCACAAGTTGATGGTAATCTGTCTTAAAGGTGCTGGGTAGATAACTGGCCCTCACAAGTTGATGGTAATCTGTCTTAAAGGTGCTGGGTAGATAACTGGCCCTCACAAGTTGATGATAATCTGTCTTAAAGGTGCTGGGTAGATAACTGGCCCTCACAAGTTGATGGTAATCTGTTTTAAAGGTGCTGGGTAGATAACTGGGCCTCACAAGTTGATGGTAATCTGTTTTAGATAACTAGGGTAGATAATTAGCTAGCCAGCCCTCAAGTTTTTTTTTAAACCTTTATTTAACTAGGCAAGTCAGTTAACAACAAATTATTATATTCAATGACAGCCTAGGAACAGTGGGTTAACTGCCTGTTCAGGGGCAGAACCACATATTTTTACCTTGTCAGCTCAGGGATTCGATCTTCCGGTTACTAGTCCAACACTAACGACTAGGCTACCTGCCGCCCCGCAGGTGCGATGATGATAATCTGTCTTTAAGGTGGTGGGTAGATATCCTCCAATGAACAATGAACAAAAATGAACAAAAAACACAATTTGCCTCATACAGCGACACATCTCCTTCACATAGAGTTGATCAGGCTGTTGATTGTGGCCTGTGGAATGTTGTCCCACTCCTCTTCAATGGCTGTGTGAAGTTGCTGGCTATTGGCGGGAACTGGAACACACTGTCATAAACGTAGATCCAGAGCCAGAGTCTGGTGAGTATCCAGGTCATGGAAGAACTGAGACATTTTTAGCTTTCAGGAGTTGTGTACAGATCCTTGGGACATGGGACCGTGCATTATTATGCTGAAACATGAGGTGATGGCGGCGGATGAATGGCATGACAATGAGGCTCAGGATCTCGTCACGGTATACGGGGCACCCTGTTCACAAAGTTGACATCATCAAATCGCTCGGTCACATGACGCCATACACTTGTTCTGCTGTTATGAGGCCATTTGGAAGTACTGCCAAATTCTCTAAAACGACGTTGGAGGCTGTAGAGAAATGAACATCACCAGGCGGTATGAGTTAATAGACCAATAACAAAGACAGTTTCAAACCTCCCTGCCAATAACAGCTAGTTTTCAGGTACATATCCCTCGCATTAAGCTCATCCAATTAGGACCCTCATTCAGACCACTTCCAGACAGTCCTAGCACCCTCATTCAGACCACTCCCAGACAGTCCTAGAACCCTCATTCAGTCCACTCCCAGACAAATCAAATCAAATCAAATTTATTTATATAGCCCTTCGTACATCAGCTGATATCTCAAAGTGCTGTACAGAAACCCAGCCTAAAACCCCAAACAGCAAGCAATGCAGGTGAAGAAGCACGGTGGCTAGGAAAAACTCCCTAGAAAGGCCAAAACCTAGGAAGAAACCTAGAAAGGAACCAGGCTATGTGGGGTGGCCAGTCCTCTTCTGGCTGTGCCGGGTGGAGATTATAACAAAACATGGTCAAGATGTTCAAATGTTCATAAATGACCAGCATGGTCGAATAATAATAAGGCAGAATAGTTGAAACTGGAGCAGCAGCACAGTCAGGTGGACTGGGGACAGCAAGGAGTCATCATGTCAGGTATTCCTGGGGCATGGTCCTAGGGCTCAGGTCCTCCGAGAGAGAGAAAGAAAGAGAGAATTAGAGAGAGCATATGTGGGATGGCCAGTCCTCTTCTGGCTGTGCCGGGTGGAGATTATAACAGAACATGGCCAAGATGTTCAAATGTTCATAAATGATCAGCATGGTCGAATAATAATAAGGCAGAACAGTTGAAACTGGAGCAGCAGCACAGCCAGGTGGACTGGGGACAGCAAGGAGTCATCATGTCAGGTAGTCCTGGGGCATGGTCCTAGGGCTCAGGTCCTCCGAGAGAGAGAAAGAGAGAAGGAGAGAATTAGAGAACGCACACTTAGATTCACACAGGACACCGAATAGGACAGGAGAAGTACTCCAGATATAACAAACTGACCCTAGCCCCCCGACACAAACTACTGCAGCATAAATACTGGAGGCTGAGACAGGAGGGGTCAGGAGACACTGTGGCCCACTCCGAGGACACCCCCGGACAGGGCCAAACAGGAAGGATATAACCCCACCCACTTTGCCAAAGCACAGCCCCCACACCACTAGAGGGATATCTTCAACCACCAACTTACCATCCTGAGACAAGGCTGAGTATAGCCCACAAAGACCTCCGCCACGGCACAACTTAAGGGGGGGGGGGGGGGCGCCAACCCAGACAGGATGACCACATCATCAGACAGACAGTCACAGACAGTCCTAGCACCCTCATTCAGACCACTCCCAGACAGTCCTAGCACCCTCATTCAGACCACTCCCAGACAGTCCTAGCACCCTCATTCAGTCCACTCCCAGACAGTCCTAGCACCCTCATTCAGTCCACTCCCAGACAGTCCTAGCACCCTCATTCAGACCACTCCCAGACAGTCCTAGCACCCTCATTCAGTCCACTCCCAGACAGTCCTAGCACCCTCATTCAGTCCACTCCCAGACAGTCCTAGCACCCTCATTCAGACCACTCCCAGACAGTCCTAGCACCCTCATTCAGTCCACTCCCAGACAGTCCTAGCACCCTCATTCAGACCACTCCCAGACAGTCCTAGCACCCTCATTCAGACCACTACATGTTGCTTGAGAAATGTCTCTTTGTTTATTTCTGACCATTTGAATTGACCACTATTACAGTAAGGTACTAAATTGTTACCCAGAAATGATTTGATATTGAGATAAAAATGGCTGCATTGACTTAATGGCACGGGGTTCTGCTAATCCGTGACAACGATATATTCTGATGTGGTTAAACTTTTTGTTTTTGCAAATGTTTTCTCAATGATCAATCAATACATCACGTTTGATGGATTTATCCTGTTTTTATTCCAGATTTTATGTTTTTGTAAAATGAGGTTATGCACATTTTTTCACAGTCTGACTTTACAGAATGGCATTACCCAACCTAACCTTCTCTTTCAATTACATCGGATTCATTCTCACCTCCTTCAATAAAGTCATATCAAAGTCAATATTCCATCAACATAAGGGGATTCTTTGGCCCATGAAATGTGGCTCATATTTTCATTTTGTTTTCTGTTGCAATCTTACCAAAAAGTAAGTTTCCATTTTAGAAGTAATGAGAGGCTACATACTATTTATAAAAGGGTTCTTCAGATGAAAACGGTTGTTTGTAGAATCTTATCCCTCCTCAAAGAACACTTTAAGAACACCTTTTTCTAACACTGTAGAATGTACTATTTTCTCTCACCAATACACATGACTACTGTCCAGACTGATCTGTACATCTGTTTGGCTTCCAGTGTGAACATGTCAAGGGCATAGAAGGATAATCACAAGTTCATAATGTTAACATTTTCTTGTTCCCCGGGATTTATATATATCCTGGGGAGAGTAATATATTTTGTATGGCCCTTAAACTGTACATAAAACTAATATGAAGTTGATCAAAATGCCCTTCATGGCTTGGACTGGGGGCAGTCATCAAGCCACCCTTCATGGCTTGGACTGGGGGCATTCATCAAGCCACCCTTCATGAATTGGACTGGGGGCATTCATCAAGCCACCCTTCATGAATTGGACTGGGGGCATTCATCAAGCCACCCTTCATGAATTGGACTGGGGGCATTCATCAAGCTACCCTTCATGGCTTGGACTGGGGGCAATCATCAAGCCACCCTTCATGGCTTGGACTGGGGGCATTCATCAAGCCACCCTTCATGAATTGGACTGGGGGCATTCATCAAGCTACCCTTCATGGCTTGGACTGGGGGCAATCATCAAGCCACCCTTCATGGCTTGGACTGGGGGCACTCATCAAGCCACCCTTCATGGCTTGGACTGGGGGCAATCATCAAGCCACCCTTCATGGCTTGGACTGGGGGCATTCATCAAGCCACCCTTCATGGCTTGGACTGGGGGCATTCATCAAGCCACCCTTCATGGCTTGGACTGGGGGCAATCATCAAGCCACCCTTCATGGCTTGGACTGGGGGCATTCATCAAGCCACCCTTCATGGCTTGGACTGGGGGCAATCATCAAGCCACCCTTCATGGCTTGGACATGGGGCATTCATCAAGCCACCCTTCATGGCTTGGACTGGGGGCAATCATCAAGCCACCCTGTATTGCCCACTCCCCCATGTTAAAAAACCTGAACACTCTCTTGTGGTCCTTTAATACACCTACTTGAATCCCTGAATCTGGAATATACGTTCACATGCTGTTTTAAAATAGAATTGACGCTGTGAGAAAAGAGATGACAACCACTATAACCTTTGAGGGCCAGCATGAAAAGTTTCCAGGTGCTTCGCTTCTGCAGTCCTCTCTGCATGAGGAGACATAACAAATCAAGGGCCACCATCTCCCAGAGGCAGACAGGGGCCGCATCCCAAATGACTCCATATCCTCTATATAGTGCACTGCTTCTGACCAGAGCCCTATTGGCCCTGGTCAAAAGTAGTTCACTATATAGGGAATAGGGGTGCCATTGTGGCTGCACCAGGGCGTCCTGGGGGACCAAAGTCCTGTTAGAGGGGAAAGGGAGAGCCAGAGAAAGAGTGTCAGTTCCCCTCCAGACATTACAGACATACTAGATCACATGGGTACAAAGACAGAGGTCATGCAGATACAGTATTTAAAGTGTTTCAAAAATGTATTGGTCGCGTACACAGATTTGCGGGTGTTATGTCAGGTGCAGTGAAATGCTTATGTTATTAGCTCCTACAGGGAAATAGAATGTCTTTTGTTACCAGCTCCAACAGGACAGTAGAATGTCTTATGTTACTAGCTCCTACAGGGAAATAGAATGTCTTATGTTACCAGCTCCAACAGGACAGTAGAATGTCTTATGTTACCAGCTCCATCAGGGCAGTAGAATGTCTAATGTTACCAGCTCCAACAGGGCAGTAGAATGTCTAATGTTACCAGCTCCAACAGGACAGTAGAATGTCTAATGTTACCAGCTCCAACAGGGCAGTAGAATGTCTTATGTTATCAGCTCCAACAGGGCAGTAGAATGTCTAATGTTACCAGCTCCAACAGGGCAGTAGAATCTCTTATGTTACCAGCTCCAACAGGACAGTAGAATGTCTTATGTTACCAGCTCCCAACAGGGCAGTAGAATGTCTTATGTTACCAGCTCCAACAGGACAGTAGAATGTCTTATGTTACTAGCTCCAACAGGGCAGTAGAATGTCTTATGTTACCATCTCCAACAGGACAGTAGAATGTCTTATGTTACCAGCTCCAACAGGACAGTAGAATGTCTTATGTTACCAGCTCCAACAGGGCAGTAGAATGTCTTATGTTACCATCTCCAACAGGGCAGTAGAATGTCTTATTTTACCAGCTCCAACAGGGCAGTAGAATCTCACAAATACAATACTAATACACACATAACCAAAAATCTAAACAAGAAGTCAAGAAATGACAGAAGCAGTCGAATGACTGTCATTAAAATAACAAATCACACCATTTAAACCACTGTATTAACTATTTATTCTTTTTTAACTATCTTTAACAGTTCATAACCTACTTATAAACCCCTTAAAACCAATGTCTCCCCATACTGGTGCCTCCATTTTGAAACCACCACCAGTGGACGTGAAGCAATAGGTTTCTGTTTCAATATGAACCATCTAAATATAGCTATTCATTTGAGATGCATTCAAATTCTGAATTTCTGTAAGCCTTCCAATCTGGGTGCCCAAGAGAGGCAGTCCTGACTGCAATGGGGGAATTATACATATTTAAATGTTCTACCTTCCTACATTTCATGCAATGTGTAAATCGGGTTCTTCGAGCCTACAGTGCACACTGCAAGGAAATGAGATATGCAAACACGTAACTACGCAAAAGCACACACACACAAATTCTGTCCAAAAGGCCATCTGACTGTATGGACTGTCTTACAGTTAGTTCACAGTTTAACACTCTGTTCAATGTTCAGCAGGGCCTATAATAATTATAATAATAATAAATTATACAACTATACAAAATAACTTGTTCTAATTTGACCAACAACATGACCACAACCTTGTACATGAGAAAGGCTTCTTAATAGTCACCATGTTAAATAAAGTCAATACATGAATTGACATTACACAAGGGAAACAGTACAGGAGATGTATAAATGAGGATGTGGTATATACTCTTGGACACATAGCTACGTTTTAGATAGATATAATAAAACGTAGCTTATGTGTCGAAGAGTATATACCACATCCTCATTTATACATCTCCTGTACTGTTTCCCTTGTGTAATGTCAATTCATGTATTGACTTTATTTAACATGGTGACTATTAAGAAGCCTTTCTCATGTACAATAACTGTTTAATTTAACCAGGCAAGTCATTTAAGAACAAGCCCTTATTTACAATGACAGCCTTCTGGGGAACAGTGGGTTAACTGCCTTGTTCAGGGGAACAGTGGGTTAACTGCCTTGTTCAGGGGAACAGTGGGTTAACTGCCTTGTTCAGGGGAACAGTGGGTTAACTGCCTTGTTCAGGGGAACAGTGGGTTAACTGCCTTGTTCAGGGGCAGAACAACAGATTTTTTAATACCTTGTCAGCTCAGGGATTTGATCCAGCAACCTTTTGGTTACTGGTCCAACGCTCTAACCACTAGGCTACCTTCCGCCCCTGTAGTCACCCATCCTTTACCTTTTACACTGTGTATGGTCCAGCATCTGCAGAAAGGAGTGTTGTGTTGTTAGTCAAATTAACATAGAATTTCTGCTTCTTATCAAATCACATTTCATTGGTCAAATACACATTTTTAGCAGATGTTATTGGGAGTGTAGTGAAATGTTTGTGCTTCTAGTTCCGACACTGCAACGATATCTAACAAGTAATATCTAACAACTTTACAACAAACGCCTAATACATACAAATCTCATTTCTGCTTCTTTTCATTAAAGACGTTAGCATATGAAGAAATGCCGATTTATTGAATTAGTATAGTATATATCTAGGCCAAACGGTGATGTTTCAGTGTGTTGCATCACATCGCTAACGGTTATTTGCATTCCAGGCTCAAACATTCCCTCTAAATGGTTTACATGAATCCCTTTTCATATTGTGCTTTTTAGTATTCTGTATATCAGAAATACTGTATGTTTTACAATGAAGCACAGATTAATTAGCAGTAACATACTTTCTGATGTCTGGTGAGTAAAAGTAAACATACCTTAATAGAAAATGACTCAATTAAAAGTATAAGTCGCCCAGTAAAATACTACCTGGGTAAAAATCTAAAAGTATTTGGTTTTATGTGTACTTAAGTATCAAAAGTAGAAGTAGAAATCATTTCAACTTCCTTATGTTAAGCAAAGCAAACGGCACCATTTTCTTGTTTTTATTATATTTATGGACAGCCAGGGGCACACTCCAACACTCAGACATCATTTACAAACCAAGCATTGGTGTTTAGTGAGTCAGCCAGATCAGAGGCAGTATGGATGACCAGGGATTGTTGGAATTGGACCATTTTCCTGTCAAAATGTAACAAGTACTTTGGGTTGTCAGGGGAATTGTATGGAGTAGAAAGTACATTATTTTCTTTAGGAATGTAGTGAAGTCAAATTAAAAGTTGCCAAAAATATAAATAGTAAAGCACAGATACCCCAAAAAATGACTTAAGTAGTACTTTAAAGTATTTTTACTTCAGTACTTCAGTGCTGGTGAGATTGTCAGGTAGACAGAAATATAATCAGGCAGAGACAGAGTACTTTCCGCCCACTCAGTGTTTTGAACAGTAGCTGTTATGCTGTACAATATGCCTGTTTCACATTGTTTGCCACTTCTCACACAGATACACAGCTGTCACAGTTATCATTGTTTGTCACTTCTCACACAGATACACAGCTGTCACAGTTATCATTGTTTTTCACTTCTCACACAGATACACAGCTGTCACAGTTATCATTGTATTTCTCTTCTCACACAGATACACAGTGATCATTGTTTTTCACTTCTCACACAGATACACAGCTGTCACAGTTATCATTGTATTTCACTTCTCACACAGATACACAGTGATCATTGTTTTTCACTTCTCACACAGATACACAGCTTTCACAGTTATCATTGTTTTTCACTTCTCACACAGATACACAGTGATCATTGTTTTTCACTTCTCTCACAGATACACAGCTGTCACAGTTATCATTGTTTTTCACTTCTCACACAGATACACAGTGATCATTGTTTTTCACTTCTCACACAGATACACAGCTGTCACAGTTATCATTGTTTTTCACTTCTCACACAGATACACAGCTGTCACAGTTATCATTGTTTTTCACTTCTCACACAGATACACAGCTGTCACAGTTATCATTGTTTTTCACTTCTCACACAGATACACAGTGATCATTGTTTTTCACTTCTCACACAGATACACAGCTGTCACAGTTATCATTGTTTTCAGGGTGTTATATTTCCCTTCAGCTCTTCAAAATATACTCCTTCTGCTCCAATATTTCATACCCTAAAATAAATCATGCATTGTTACATGACTAACTACCTAAATCACGTCAACAGGCACTCTCAGATATAGCAAACAAAGATGTGTGTTTCCACGTTTGGCGATAGACTTTCTCCAACTGTTTTCCATATTAATTCCCCATTCTGAGATAGACACAGGATGGCTCGCGTATGGAGCCCTATTTCCTCAAAGTTCTCTACTTTTGACCAGAGACCTATGGGTCCTAGTCCAAAGTAATGCACTTCATAGGGAATAGGGTGCCATTTGGGATGTAGACTCAGGGTTCATGGAGACTGGTGCATAGCAATTACCTGGTCTTCTTTGAACAGCTTTCTGTGTATCTCATCAAGGCTCATTTTCATCGAAGCAAACAGCAGATCCCCTCCAAATTATACAATTTGCCCCAAATGGCACCCTCTTCCCTGTTTAGTGCACTACTTATGACCAGAGCCCTTTGGGATTTCCTATGGGCCCTGACCAAAAGTAGTGCACTACATAGTGAATAGGATGTGGTTTGGGGCACAGAGGTACGTTTCTGGCTCCCACAGAGCAATCGTAATGGCACCGCTATCTTCATTTTCCCTCAAAAGAGTAGAAACACAGAACACATGCTTTTCATGTGGATTTTTCATTTCAGTCCGCCTGAGACCATTTTGAAAGAGGCAAACAAGTTATGTGTCAGTTGCTGAAAATGGCTTTAATACTAACTTGTCTGTCAACTAGTCGGCCGGTTCATGATGTTTCCTGTTTGTGGAATTTAATTAGTTTATAACATCCTTATTATAGATCACTATGATGCATTATATGACTCAAGTGCAAAGGACATTGTAGATATGCCTAGTATGTCTATATTCAACACTGACAATTTGTTAGGAACGGAGGTCAGGCTGGCTAGTTGGTTTCGTAAAACATTTTAAATTAATGATTGTAATTTCAGACTTGGCTCAATGCAGTGGGAGAGTTGGCTCAACAAGAGCAGTGTCTGTTTTCTCTCTCTCTCTCTCTCTCTCTCTCTCTCTCTCAAATCAATTCAACTCAAAGGGCTTTATTGGCATGAGAAACATGTGTTTCCATTGCCAAAGCATGTGAAATATATAAGAAAAAAAGTGAATAACCACTAGTTTGACCAACTCATTGTCTTATGCTGATTCCTGCCAGAGAAGCTTTATCAAACTCAGTGGAACTTAAGTACGATAGGTTTGAACGACCTATCAGCTAATGAAACCCCCCCCCCCCCCCCCACAGGTACTTTGTGGTCACATGAGAAGGATAGAGCTTCCCTCCTGTTGCTGCTGTATGCCCAAAGACTATTATACTGTAGATGTGAGCCAAACCTGTCAGTGACCTGTGCATTTAGTCCACAGAGTTCACACAGGGACACTATATCCCTATATAACGTTCTGATATTATTTCAATGTGATCCTCTCAGGTACTTTCAAATCAAATCAAATGTCTTTATAAAGTCAGTTTTACATCAGCACATGTCACAAAGTGCTTAAACAGAAACACAGCCTAAAACCCCAAACAGCAAGCAAAGCAGATGTAGAAAGCACGGTGTCTAGGAAAAACTCCCTAGAAAGGCAGGAACCTAGGAAGAAACCTAGAGAGGAACCAGGATCTGAGGGGTGGCCAGTCCTCTTCTGGCTGTGCCGGGTGGACATTATAACAGTACTTGGGAATTCATTTGTTCAAACGTTCATAGATGACCAGTAGGGTCACATAATACTTCGACCCTGTCACACTGTAGTTTAGATCCCAATATCAGGTTCTGGTAGTATTTGAATGGGATCCTCTCAGGTACTTCGACCCTGTCACACTGTAGTTTAGATCCCAATATCAGGTTCTGATAGTATTTAAATGGGATCCTCTCAGGTACTTTGACCCTGTCACACTGTAGTTTAGATCCTAATATCAGGTTCTGGTAGTATTTGAATGGGAGCCTCTCAGGTACTTTGACCCTGTCACACTGTAGTTTAGATCCCAATATCAGGTTCTGATAGTATTTGAATGGGATCCTCTCAGGTACTTGGACCCTGTCACACTGTAGTTTAGATCCCAATATCAGGTTCTGGTAGTATTTGAATGGGATCCTCTCAGGTACTTGGACCCTGTCACACTGTAGTTTAGATCCCAATATCAGGTTCTGGTAGTATTTGAATGGGATCCTCTCAGGTACTTCGACCCTGTCACACTGTAGTTTAGATCCCAATATCAGGTTCTGATAGTATTTGAATGGGGTCCTCTCAGGTACTTTGACCCTGTCACACTAGTTTAGATCCCTAAATGATTTAGTTTAGATCCCATAAGGAGACAAACTGTCAACTTCATACTCCAACAAAATGAATTTGGCTCATAAATGTGAATAGATGAATGGGCTTTTCTGACGTGTCTTGTCTTCACACACGGTGAAAGTTTAATTTATTTTTCATTCCAACTTGACATTCTGACAGTGATTTATTTTTACTTGGTAAGTCCCCTGACAATGTTGTTGTAAGACAAAGGTTCGGCTAGATGTTTGACATGCTGAAAGGTCGTACATGTTTGAACATTCATTACAGTGATTGTGTCTAGCCCACTGTATTCCAGTTTATATACATTTAATCATCTCATGAGTACCTTATGAAATATAAAGTTTGCCAATTTGTTTCATGTGAGAGTGTTATTGTCCCAAATCCGAAATAAACTATGGGTTATAGCTTCTATTAAACCCTGAATGAAAGGCTGTAATCACAGCTTGCCCTTACTCACTAATAGGCTGGGTCAGAAATACACTCCATCTAGGTAATGGCTGGCAAGCAGCAATTATACTACATGCTATATATATACATCTGGGACTGTAAACATAGGATTGTAATACCCAGTAATTACTGTTTCTCTGCCGTTCGCCGACGGACTCCAACAAAACTCAACAGGCAGTTTAATTCATGGCGTCCATTATAGTGATGTGACACAGTGGACTCACTGATAGTGGTGCTGTGAGTTATGCAGTAGGGTGTAATTGTCCTCCTGGTTAAACCAAAGCTCAAACGTCACATTGAAATGTATGTGTGTCACAAATACCACCATATTCCCTATCTAGTGCACTACTTTTCACCAGGGCCCAAAAGTCTGTAGTCAAAAGTGTGCACTGTATAGGGAATAGGGTGCTATTAGGGACGTAGTTGTAGACAGTGATATGTGACAGGAACGTGTGACGCAGTACGATGTAATACAGAGAGGTAGCAGACCTGAGTTCAAATACTATTTGAGATCATTTCTAATACTTGAGCTAGGTTTGATTGAGCTTCCGTGACGCAATAGAATCTACAGAATGGTCTTAGAAGTGCAAACCCCGCCCCTTCTGGCACTCCAGCCAGGCTAGAGCAAACACTCTAAAGGATTTGAAAGATTTCAAATAGTATTTGAACCCAGGTCTGGTACGTAGGTGCTGTACAGTGAGAAATCTGCTGCAGCCAGGGACAGTGATACATAATGTCGATGTATCCACGAGGATGAATTGTATTTCTCCCAGCTACACTTAGCTATGTGTAAGTAATGGAGCGTGGCATCATGGGAAATGACCCATAGAGATAGATAGAGAGGTGTGCCCTCTTTCCATCTCTATGGAAGGTGATGTTACAGTAAATGTCTCCAAAAATCTTAATCAGGGCGTGTATTCATAAAGTGTTTTAGAGTTTGAGTGCTGATCTAGGATCAGTTTTGCCTCATAGACCATAATGATTAAGATTATATGGACATAGGGGATCTGATCCTAGAACAGCGCAGACCAAGCAGTGAAGACAAAAATACAAACTAATATATATATCTATATAAGTATTTAGTCAGCCACCAATTGTGCAAGTTCTCCCACTTAAAAATATGAGAGAGGCCTGTAATTTTCATCATAGGTACACTTCAACTATGACAGACAAAATGAGAAAAAAAATCCAGAAAATCACATTGTAGGATTTTTTATGAATTTATTTGCAAATTATGGTGGAAAATAAGCATTTGGTCACCTACAAACAAGCAAGGTTTCTGGCTCTCACAGACCTGTAACTTCTTCTTTAAGAGGCTCCTCTGTCCTCCACTCGTTACCTGTATTAATGGCAACTGTTTGAACTTGTTATCAGTATAAAAGACACCTGTCCACAACCTCAAACAGTCACACTCCAAACACCAGAAACAAAATTGTAGACATGCACCAGGCTGGGAAGACTGAATCTGCAATAGGTAAGCAGCTTGGTTTGAATAAATCAACTGTGGGAGCAATTATTAGGAAATGGAAGACATACAAGACCCGAGATATTCTCCCTCGATCTGGGGCTCCACGCAAGATCTCACCCCGTGGGGTCAAAATGATCACAAGAATGGTGAGCAAAAATCCCAGAACCACACGGGGGGACCTAGTGAATGACCTGCAGAGAGCTGGGACCAAAGTAACAAAGCCTACCATCAGTAACACACTACGCCGCCAGGGACTCAAATCCTGCAGTGCCAGACATGTCCCCCTGCTTAAGCCAGTACATGTCCAGGTCTGAAGTTTGCTAGACAGCATTTGGATGATCCAGAAGAAGATTGGGAGAATGTCATATGGTCAGATGAAACCAAAATATAACTTTTTGGTAAAAACGCAACTCGTCCTGTTTGGAGGACAAAGAATGCTGAGTTGCATCCAAAGAACACCATACCTACTGTGAAGCATGGGGGTGGAAACATCATTTTTTGGGGCTGTTTTTCTGCAAAGGGACCAGGGCGACTGAGCCATGTAAAGGAAAGAATGAATGGGGCCATGTATCGTGAGATTTTGAGTGAAAACCTCCTTCCATCAGCAAGGGCATTGAAGATGAAACGTGGCTGGGTCTTTCAGCATGACAATGATCCCAAACACACTGCCCAGGCAACGAAGGAGTGGCTTCATAAGAAGCATTTCAAGGTCTTGGAGTGGCCTAGCCAGTCTCCAGATCTCAACCCCATAGAAAATCTTTGGAGGGAGTTGAAAGTCCGTGTTGCCCAGCAACAGCCCCAAAACATCACTGCTCTAGAGGAGATATGCATGGAGGAATGGGCCAAAATACCAGCAACAGTGTGTGAAAACCTTGTGAAGACTTACAGAAAACGTTTGACCTTTGTCATTGCCAACAAAGGGTAAATAACAAAGTATTGCGATAAACTTTTGTTATTGACCAAATACTTATTTTCCACCATAATTTGCAAATAAATAAATTAATCATTTTCTGGATTTTTTTTCTCATTTTGTCTGTCATAGTTGAAGTGTACCTATGATGAAAATTACAGGCCTCTCTCATCTTTTTAAGTGGGAGAACTTGCACAATTGGTGGCTGACTAAATACTTTTTTGACTAAATATAAATTATTATTATTATTACCAAGCAATCAAATATATGGATATTATGAGAAAACAGGAAGTCTTTAAAACTAGTTTTCACTTTATTTCACTTTATTATTATGTTATTACCATAAAATTACATTTTTACTAGGATAATTGAATAGGATCTCTGTGGTTATTACCCTCTATTCTGAGCTGGAATGTAAAGTGCTACTGAACCCTTCCCCATTTCTTCAGAAGACCTCTTTACAAAAACAAGTTCAAAGGATGAATCAACATTGTAATGGGGTTTAGCAACGCAACCTACAAAGGAAATGGAGATATTTGCTGTTACTGCAGGCAACAGCGATATGGTGGGTACCAACCTGCCAAATGTTAGTTCCATGTGTCAGTATTGTTGGTTGAGGAACACAATAACTCCTGTCTCTTTCAGCTCACTTTTGGGAGAGCCCAAAACTACAGGCCAGAGGATGGACCAAGGGCTATTGACAACAACAATGGCATGAGGTTTTTACACACACACGCACGCCTGTGTGCATGCGTGTGTGCGTGTGTGTGTGCAAAAACACGCACGCAAACACAGCACGCACGCACGCACGCACGCACACACACACACACACACACACACACACACACATTCAATCACTGGGGGGAAGCTGGCAAAGACCTAAAGCCTCAGTATCCCAGCCATGGGTAAAATGAACACTGTCTTTGATGTTCTCTTGGCATTTCTATTCTCTGTTTAAAAATACAACCCTTCCCTCTGCCCCTGTAGCAGGTCAAACTCTCCTTCAGAATAGCTCTGCCATAGATGAGACATTTGTTGTTCCCAAATGGCTTCCTATTCCCTACAAAGGGCTTTATTTTTGACCAGAGCACTATAGACCCTGGTTGAAAGTAGTGCACTTTATAGACAATAAAACCTTCTTCTCTTCTCCCACAACAGTTACTGCAGTATGATGACGTGTTTTTTTCTAAACAGGTTTCACAAATGTGTAAGACCTTTATATTCACAGTTTAGTGAATCGTTTCACCAGTTTAACTCTCTGTCAAGACATAATGAGTGTCCCAAAGAGATTTCAACTCATCAACAATTACTGAGAGCCCTGTTCTTCCTCAATGTTCAGAGTGTGTGGATGTGTGTGTGTTTGTGCGTGGGTGGGTGGGTGTGTGTGTGTTTGTGCGTGTGTGCGTGTGTGTGTTTGTTTGTGTGTGTGTGTGTGTGTTTGTGTGTGTGTGTTTGTGCGTGCGTGCGTGTGTGTGTGTGTGTCTGTGTTTGTGCGTGCGCGTGTGTGTGTGTGTTTGTGCGTGCGTGCGTGTGTGTGTGTGTGTGTGTGTGTGTGTGTGTGTGTGTGTGTGTGCGTGTGTACATGTGTGTGTGTGTGTTTGTTTGTGCATGTGTGTGTGTGTGTGTGTGTGTGTGTGTGTGTGTGTGTGTGTGTGCGTGTGTACGTGTGTGTGTGTGTGTGTGTGTGTGTGTGTGTGTGTGTGTGTGTGTGTGTGTGTACATGTGTGTGTACATGTGTGTGTACAGGTGTGTGTACATGTGTGTGTGTGTTCAGTGCTGCTTCACCTTTTTGCTGAAACAAGTCTGGAATAATGCAACATGGACAAATATATTATATCTCAAATAATTGTGTATTAATAATCATCTTAAATGTGTGTTTGAGAAAAATGTGTTGGTTCATCCTTTATTTGTCATATGCGCCGAAGACAACAAGTGCAGATTTACAGTGAAATGCTTACTTTACAAGTCCTTAACCAACAGTGCAGTTCAAGAAGAATAAAATATTTACCAAGTTGACTAAAATAAAAAGTAATAATAAAAAGTAACACAACAAGAATAGCAATAATGAGGCTATATACAGGGGGCACCGGTACTGAGTCAGTGTGGAGGCTATATACAGGGGGCACCGGTACTGAGTCAGTGTGGAGGCTATATACAGGGGGCACCGGTACTGAGTCAGTGTGAAGGCTATATACAGGGGGCACTGGTACTGAGTCAGTGTGGAGGCTATATACAGGGGGCACCGGTACTGAGTCAATGTGGAGGCTATATACAGGGGGCACCGGTACTGAGTCAGTGTGGAGGCTATATACAGGGGGCACCGGTACTGAGTCAGTGTGGAGGCTATATACAGGGGGCACCGGTACTGAGTCAATGTGGAGGCTATATACAGGGGGCACCGGTACTGAGTCAGTGTGGAGGCTATATACAGGGGGCATCAGTACTGAGTCAGTGTGAAGGCTATATACAGGGGGCACCGGTACTGAGTCAGTGTGGAGGCTATATACAGGGGGTACCAGTACTGAGTCAGTGTGAAGGCTATATACAGGGGGCACTGGTACCGAGTCAGTGTGAAGGCTATATACAGGGGGCACTGGTACCGAGTCAGTGTGAAGGCTATATACAGGGGGCACCGGTACTGAGTCAGTGTGGAGGCTATATACAGGGGGCATCAGTACTGAGTCAGTGTGAAGGCTATATACAGGGGGCACTGGTACCGAGTCAGTGTGAAGGCTATATACAGGGGGCACCGGTACTGAGTCAGTGTGGAGGCTATATACAGGGGGCACCGGTACCGAGTCAGTGTGGAGGCTATATACAGGGGGCACCGGTACCGAGTCAGTGTGAAGGCTATATACAGGGGGCACCGGTACTGAGTTAATGTGGAGGCTATATACAGGGGGTACCGGTACAGAGTCAGTGTGGAGGCTATATACAGGGGGCACCGGTGCCGAGTCAGTGTGAAGGCTATATACAGGGGGCACTGGTACCGAGTCAGTGTGAAGGCTATATACAGGGGGCACCGGTACTGAGTCAGTGTGGAGGCTATATACAGGGGGCACCGGTACCGAGTCAGTGTGAAGGCTATATACAGGGGGCACCGGTACTGAGTCAGTGTGAAGGCTATATACAGGGGGCACCGGTACTGAGTCAGTGTGGAGGCTATATACAGGGGGCATCGGTACCGAGTCAGTGTGGAGGCTATATACAGGGGTCACCGGTACCGAGTCAGTGTGGAGGCTATATACAGGGGGCACCGGTACTAAGTCAGTGTGGAGGCTATATACAGGAGGAACCGGTACCGAGTCAGTGTGGAGGCTATATACAGGGGGCACCGGTTAGTGCTAGGCTAGTGGAGGTAATCTGTACTTGTAGGGTTACAGGCTAGTTGAGGTAATCTGTTCATGTAGGGGTACAGGCTAGTGGAGGTAATCTGTACATGTAGGGGGACAGGCTAGTGGGAGTAATCTGTTCATGTAGGGGTACAGGCTAGTGGAGGTAATCTGTTCATGTAGGGGTACAGGCTAGTGGGGGTAATCTGTTAATGTAGGGGTACAGACTAGTTGAGGTCATCTGTACTTGTAGGGTTACAGGCTAATTGAGGTAATCTGTACATGTAGGGGTACAGGCTAGTTGAGGTAATCTGTACATGTAGGTGGGGGCGAAGTGACTATGCATAGGTAACAAACAAACAGCTAGTAGCAGCAGTGTACAAAAGGGACGGGGGGGTGTCAATATAAATTGTCCGGTGGCGATCTTATAAATTGTTCAGCCAGCAGTCGTATGGCTTGGGGGTAGAAGCTGTTGAGGAGCCTTTTGGTCCTAGACTTGACGCTCCGGTACCGCTTGCCGTGCAGGAGCAGAGAAAACAGTCTATAACTTGGGTGACTGGAGTCTCTGACAATTTTATGGCCTTTCCTCTGACACCACCTATTAATAGGTCCTGGATGGCAGGAAGCTTGGCCCCTGTGAAGTACTGGGCCGTTTGCACTACCCTCTGTAGCGCCTTACGGTCAGATGCCGAGCAGTTGCCATATCAGGCAGTGATGCAAATGGTCAGAATGCTCTCGATGGTGCAGCTGTAGAAACTTTTGAGGATCTGGGGACCCATGCCAAATCTTTTCAGTCTCCTGAGGGGGAAAAGGTTTTGTCCTGCCCTCTTACGACTGTCTTGGTACTGTATGTTTGGACCATGATAGTTTGTTGGTGATGTGGACACCAAGGAACTCGAAACTCTCGCCCCGCTCCACTACAGCCCTGTCAATGTTAATGGGGGCCTGTTCGTTCCGCCATTTCCTGTAGTCCATGATCAGCTCCTTAGTCTTGCTCACCTTGAGGGAGAGGTTGTTGTCCTGGCAGTTGTCCACACTGCCAGTTCTCTGACCTCCTCCCTATAGGCTGTCTCATCGTTGCCGATGATCAGGCCTACCACTGTTGTGTTGTCAGCAAACTTAATGATGGTGTTGGAGTTGTGTTTGGCCACGCAGTCATGTGTGGACAGGGAATACAGGAGGGGACTAAGTACACACCCCTGAGGGGCCCCAGTGTTATGGATCAGCGTGGCAGATGTGTTGTTGCCTACCCTTACCACCTACAGGCGGCCCGTCAGGAAGTCCAGGATCCAGTTGCAGAGGGAGGTGTTTAGTCCTGGAGTCCTTAGCTTAGTGATGAGCTTCGTGGGCACTATGGTGTTGAACGCTGAGCTGTAGTCAATGAACATCATTCTCACATAGGTGTTCCTTTTGTCCAGGTGAGAAAGGGCAGTGTGGAGTGCGATTGAGATTGCGTCATCTGTGGATCTGTTGGGGCGGTATGCGAATTGGATTGGGCTAGGGTGTTTGGGAGGATGCTGTTGATGTGAGCCATGACCAGCCTTTCAAGGCACTTCATGGCTACTGACGTGAGTGCCACGGGGTGGTAATCATTTAGGCAGGTTACCTTCACTTAATTTAAGCAGGTTACCTTCGCTTCCTTAGGCACAGGGACAATGGTGGTCTATTTGAAACATGTAGGTATTACAGACTTGGTCAGGCAGAAGTTGAAAATGTCAGTGAAGACACTTGAAAGTTGGTCCGTGCATTCTTTGAGTACACGTCCTGGTAATACGTCTGGCCCAGCGGCTTTGTGAATGTTGACCTGTTTACAGGTTTTGTTCACATCGTCTAATGAGAGCTTTATCACAGTCATCCAGAACAGCTGGTGTAATCGTGTATGATTCAGTGTTGCTTGCCTCGAAGCAAGCATTAAAAGCATTTAGCTCGTCTGGTAGGCTCACGCCACTAGGCAGCTCGCATCTGGGTTTCCCTTTGTAGTCCGTAATAGTTTTCAGGCCCTGCCACATCTGACGAGCATCAGAGCAGGTGTAGTAGGATTCAATCTTAGTCCTGTATTGATGCTTTGCTTGTTTTCTGAGGGCGTAGCGGCATTTCTTATAAGCGTCCGGATTAGTCTAACGCCCCTTGAAAGCGGCAGCTCTAGCCTTTGCCTCGATGCCTTATGACAGTACGACAGAGTAATATTCACAATATATACAGTATCTATTGAAGAAGCAATCTACACTACACATAAATACACATTTCCTCAATAATTCATGCCTTCTGGGAATGCTAAACAGTCCAAAAGTTATGGGTGAAGTTAAAAAGTTGTCTGTCAGAAGTATTAAAGTGTAAATGAACTTTTATTCTGTCTGTCTGCATATTTCAAGACATGGCATATGAGGGTGCGGTGAGATACCCGATGGTTTCTACCATACTTTTCTCGTCAATCATCTTGAAAACACGTACAATTAAAAACTGGAAATCAACCAGTCCTCCATCTCTAACACAAAGGAAAGGTCAAATGATTTATTATCTAAATGTTGAAAGTGTGTGGGCGAGGGAGAGAAACAAAATGGTGCAGTTTGAGGCCATGTGGCAGAGAGTGATGCAGGCATGGGGGATGGGAGTGTGAGCTGGTGGGTCTGGGCAGGAGGGATGTTAGGAATGTTTGTGAACGTCTCTATGTTTTTGTTTGCGTGTGTATGTTTTATATTGTGAAAAGCAAAATAAATTCACACAAAAAAACAAATTTTCTATTTTCATTTAGAACATGAAAAAATTATGTGTTATTGAGTTGTCTTTATCCTTATAACAGTATATCACAGTATAGTAGAGTCACAGTAATATTTCTCCTTATAACACAGTAGAGTAGTAGTAGTAGTCTTTATCCTTATAACACAGTAGTAGTAGTAGTAGTCTTTATCCTTATAACACAGTAGTAGTAGTAGTAGTAGTAGTCTTTATCCTTATAACACAGTAGAGTAGTAGTAGTAATCTTTATCCTTATAACACAGTAGAGTAGTAGTAGTAATCTTTATCCTTATAACACAGTAGTAGTAGTAGTAGTAGTAGTAGTCTTTATCCTTATAACACAGTAGTAGTAGTAGTAGTAGTAATAGTAGTAATATGTATCCTTATAACACAGTGGTAGTAGTAGTAGTAGTAGTCTTTGTCCTTATAACACAGTAGAGTAGTAGTAGTAGTAGTAGTAGTAGTCTTTATCCTTATAACACAGTAGAGTAGTAGTAGTAATCTTTATCCTTATAACACAGTAGAGTAATAGTAGTAATCTTTATCCTTATAACACAGTAGTAGTAGTAGTAGTAGTAGTAGTCTTTATCCTTATAACACAGTAGTAGTAGTAGTAGTAGTAATAGTAGTAATATGTATCCTTATAACACAGTGGTAGTAGTAGTAGTAGTAGTCTTTGTCCTTATAACACAGTAGAGTAGTAGTAGTAGTAGTAATAGTAGTAATATGTATCCTTATAACACAGTAGTAGTAGTAGTAGTCTTTATCCTTATAACACAGTAGTAGTAGTAGTAGTAGTACTATTTATCCTTATAACACAGTAGTAGTAGTAGTAGTATTAATATTTATCCTTATAACACAGTAGTAGTAGTAGTAGTAATATTTATCCTTATAACACAGTAGAGTAATAGTAGTAATATTTATCCTTATAACACAGTAGTAGTAGTAGTAGTAGTAGTAGTAGTAGTCTTTATCCTTATAACACAGTAGAGTAGTAGTAGTAGTAGTAGTAGTAGTAGTAATATGTATCCTTATAACACAGTAGTAGTAGTAGTAGTAGTAGTCTTTATCCTTATAACACAGTAGTAGTAGTAGTAGTAATATTTATCCTTATAACACAGTAGAGTAGTAGTAGTAATCTTTATCCTTATAACACAGTAGTAGTAGTAGAAGTAGTCTTTATCCTTATAACACAGTAGAGTAGTAGTAGTAGTAGTAGTAGTAGTCTTTATCCTTATAACACAGTAGAGTAGTAGTAGTAATCTTTATCCTTATAACACAGTAGTAGTAGTAGAAGTAGTCTTTATCCTTATAACACAGTAGAGTAGTAGTAGTAATCTTTATCCTTATAACACAGTAGTACTAGTAGTAGTCTTTATCCTTATAACACAGTAGAGTTGTAGTAGTAGTAATATTTATCCTTATAACACAGTAGTACTAGTAGTAGTCTTTATCCTTATAACACAGTAGAGTAGTAGTAGTAATCTGTATCCTTATAACACAGTAGAGTAGTAGTAGTAGTACTATTTATCCTTATAACACAGTAGAGTAGTAGTAGTAATATTTCTCCTTATAACACAGTAGAGTAGTAGTAGTAGTAGTAGTCTTTATCCTTATAACACAGTAGTAGTAGTAGTAATATTTATCCTTATAACACAGTAGTAGTAGTAGTAGTAATATTTATCCTTATAACACAGTAGTAGTACTAGTAGTAGTCTTTATCCTTATAACACAGTAGAGTTGTAGTAGTAGTAGTAGTAGTAGTAGAAGTAATCTTTATCCTTATAACACAGTAGAGTAGTAGTAGTAGTAATATTTATCCTTATAACACAGTAGTAGTAGTAGTAGTAGTAGTAGTAGTACTAGTAGTAGTCTTTATCCTTATAACACAGTAGAGTAGTAGTAGTCTTTATCCTTATAACACAGTAGAGTAGTAGTAGTAATCTTTATCCTTATAACACAGTAGTACTAGTAGTAGTCTTTATCCTTATAACACAGTAGAGTTGTAGTAGTAGTCTTTATCCTTATAACTCAGTAGAGTAGTAGTAGTCTTTATCCTTATAACACAGTAGAGTAGTTGTAGTAGTAGTCTTTATCCTTATAACACAGTAGAGTAGTAGTAGTCTTTATCCTTATAACACAGTAGAGTAGTAGTAGTAGTAATCTTTATCCTTATAACACAGTAGAGTAGTAGTAGTCTTTATCCTTATAACACAGTAGAGTAGTTGTAGTAGTAGTCTTTATCCTTATAACACAGTAGAGTAGTAGTAGTCTTTATCCTTATAACACAGTAGAGTAGTAGTAGTAGTAGTCTTTATCCTTATAACACAGTAGAGTAGTAGTAGTCTTTATCCTTATAACACAGTAGAGTAGTAGTAGTCTTTATCCTTATAACACAGTAGAGTAGTAGTAGTCTTTATCCTTATAACACAGTAGAGTAGTAGTAATCTTTATCCTTATAACACAGTAGAGTAGTAGTAGTCTTTATCCGTATAACACAGTAGAGTAGTAGTAGTAGTAATCTTTATCCTTATAACACAGTAGAGTAGTAGTAGTCTTTATCCTTATAACACAGTAGAGTAGTAGTAGTAGTAATCTTTATCCTTATAACACAGTAGAGTAGTAGTAGTCTTTATCCTTATAACACAGTAGAGTAGTAGTAGTAGTAATCTTTATCCTTATAACACAGTAGTACTAGTAGTAGTCTTTATCCTTATAACACAGTAGAGTAGTAGTAGTAGTAATATTTATCCTTATAACACAGTAGAGTAGTAGTAGTAATCTTTATCCTTATAACACAGTAGTACTAGTAGTAGTCTTTATCCTTATAACACAGTAGAGTAGTAGTAGTAATCTTTATCCTTATAACACAGTAGAGTAGTAGTAGTAGTACTATTTATCCTTATAACACAGTAGAGTAGTAGTAGTAATATTTCTCCTTATAACACAGTAGAGTAGTAGTAGTAGTAGTAGTCTTTATCCTTATAACACAGTAGTAGTAGTAGTAATATTTATCCTTATAACACAGTAGTAGTAGTAGTAGTAATATTTATCCTTATAACACAGTAGTAGTACTAGTAGTAGTCTTTATCCTTATAACACAGTAGAGTTGTAGTAGTAGTAGTAGAAGTAATCTTTATCCTTATAACACAGTAGAGTAGTAGTAGTAGTAATATTTATCCTTATAACACAGTAGTAGTAGTAGTAGTAGTAGTAGTACTAGTAGTAGTCTTTATCCTTATAACACAGTAGAGTAGTAGTAGTCTTTATCCTTATAACACAGTAGAGTAGTAGTAGTAATCTTTATCCTTATAACACAGTAGTACTAGTAGTAGTCTTTATCCTTATAACACAGTAGAGTTGTAGTAGTAGTAGTAGTAGTAGTAGAAGTAGTCTTTATCCTTATAACACAGTAGAGTAGTAGTAGTAGTCTTTATCCTTATAACACAGTAGAGTAGTAGTAGTCTTTATCCTTATAACACAGTAGAGTAGTAGTAGTAGTAGTCTTTATCCTTATAACACAGTAGAGTAGTAGTAGTAGTAGTCTTTATCCTTATAACACAGTAGAGTAGTAGTAGTCTTTATCCTTATAACACAGTAGAGTAGTAGTAATCTTTATCCTTATAACACAGTAGAGTAGTAGTAGTCTTTATCCTTATAACACAGTAGAGTAGTAGTAGTAGTAATCTTTATCCTTATAACACAGTAGAGTAGTAGTAGTCTTTATCCTTATAACACAGTAGAGTAGTAGTAGTAGTAATCTTTATCCTTATAACACAGTAGAGTAGTAGTAGTCTTTATCCTTATAACACAGTAGAGTAGTAGTAGTAGTAATCTTTATCCTTATAACACAGTAGAGTAGTAGTAGTCTTTATCCTTATAACACAGTAGAGTAGTAGTAATAGTAATCTTTATCCTTATAACACAGTAGAGTAGTAGTAGTAGTAATCTTTATCCTTATAACACAGTAGAGTAGTAGTAGTCTTTATCCTTATAACACAGTAGAGTAGTAGTAGTAGTAATCTTTATCCTTATAACACAGTAGAGTAGTAGTAGTAGTAATCTTTATCCTTATAACACAGTAGAGTAGTAGTAGAGACAGTAGAGAGTAATATACATGATTAATATCTATTGAAACAAACAATATCCACTCCACATATATAGATTTTCTGCATTGTTTTTCATTAGCGACATGACTACTATCCTACTCTGCTGGCATTGTAACCTGCCAGTGCCAGTGGTTGGCTATAGAATATAAATGTGTGTCTGTGCTAGTCTTTTAAGTGGGGCCAAGTTAACACTTTGCAGCTCACCTAAACCCCCCTATCAAGCAGCAGCAGCTGTAGAGAACCCCCAAGCCTCCACAGA